>NW_024419380.1:0-1178 GCF_014898765.1 Herpailurus yagouaroundi
AGGGTTAGGGTGTTAGGGTGTTAAGGTTTGGGGTTTGGGTTCAGGTTCAGTGTTCGGGGTTCGGATTTCGGGTTTGGGTTTGGGGTTCGGGTTCGGGTTGGGATCGGGTTCGGGTTTAGGGTTTAGGATTAGGGTTTAGTGTTAAGTTTAGGGTTAAGGTTAGGGTTTAGAGTTAGGGTTTAGGTTTCGGGTCCCAGTTTAGGATTCAGGTTAGGGTAAGAGTTTAGGTTTAGGGTTAGGGTTTATGGTTTAGGTTTATGGTTAGGGTTTAGGCTTAGATTTAGGTTAGTGTTTAGGGTTAGGGTTAGGGTTATTGTTATAGTCTTAGGGTTGGAGGGTTAGGGTTAGTGATAGGTGTTAGGGTTAGAAGGTTAGGGTTAGAGGGTTCGTGGTTAGGGTTCGGGTTTGGATTTAGGGTTAGGGTTATGGTTAGGGGTAGGTGTAATTTCAGGGTTTAGGTGATTTTCTGAATCAGGGGTTTGGGTTAGTGTCAGGGGTTATTGTTAGGGTTTACGATTAGTGGTTAGTGTTAGGGTTTGTGTTGAGTCAGGGTGATGGTTCGGTTTAGGTATTAGGGCTTAGTGTTAGCATTTATGGTTTAGATTTTACGTCTTAATATTACATTAGAGGTTAAGGTTAGGGATACCTCCCCTGAGTTTCCAGGCCCTGAATCCATAACAGTTCAGTTGTATCCCTAAAGGGTTGAGTGGAGGTTACATGGGATGGTTTAGGTCTGGAATAGTCCTTTGATTGCAAGTGAGGTCAAATATTTTGGACACTGGTCTGGTAGCTCCCAGGAATCCTCTCGGGCAGCTGCAGGATGGCCTGGGAAACGACATAGTGATGTTCCAGGTTCCATGCCGAGTGACCCTGTACCACTTCTGGACCCCAGGCGCGTGGTATTGTCAGACTTTGGTATTGGGTCCCCATGGGGAGAGAGCCGTAAATAGGGCTAGTTTTCGTTCCAGGGATGATACCAGGGTTGAATCGACTCCAGTCTCGTGATCTCCCTCGAGGTCTGAAGTGAGTGTTCATGCTACGGTGCAGGTCAAGTGTAGGGTTAGGGTTCGAGATAGGGTTATGTTTTGGTTGAGGGTTGTGGTTACTGTTAGGGCTAGGGTTAGGGTTAGTTCCCAGTAGGGTTAGGGTTAGGTCCCAAGAGGCTCCAGGCGATGAAC
>NW_024419380.1:1188-1582 GCF_014898765.1 Herpailurus yagouaroundi
TGTTAGGTGTAGGGTGAGTGTTCTGGTTAGGGTTATGGTTAGGTCCCAGGAGGCTCCAGGCAATTACCCCACAGCAGAGCCATTTTCTCCCCGAAGAGCTGAGTGGAGTACACAAGGGAGGGTGCTGGTCAGGATTAATCTCTGGGTTCCAAGCCCAGACACGTGTATGGGCCACCCTTTGGGTAGGCTTCAGGAATCCTCTCGTGCAGCTGCAGTCGCGCTTTGGAAATGACCTGTTGATATTGCACGTTCTGTGCCGAGTATTTCTTCACCGATTCTCTAAACCATGTGTGTGCTGTTGGTGGAAAATATACAAATGTATATTTTCTGATGGAATGATATCTACATTGATGTCATTCGTGTGTTAAAGTGCACTAGTATGATTGTATGACTA
>NW_024419380.1:1592-9754 GCF_014898765.1 Herpailurus yagouaroundi
TTGTTTCTGAATCTTTCTGATCCTTTCTTCTTTTTCTCTTTTTTATGGTTTGCTGGGTTTCTTTAGTAGCACAGTTGAAATTGCTTGTCTTTATACACTGCATATGTATTAGTGGTGTTTGATTTGTGGTTATTATTAGGTTTGTACCTAACCACTTCTTCATATAGAAGTCTATACTAAGTTGACAGTTGTTTAAGTTTGAACCAGTTCTTTACTCCTCTCCTCCCCGTGTGGTAGATATGTAGTGTCATATTTCAAAACCTTTCATATCGCGAATACCTTGGCTGATGTTTTATAGATATACTCATTTTTATTGCTTATGCGTTTCGCATTTTAATACTGTCACTTTAGGTATTTCTTTTCCACTTAAAGAGTCCCCTTTAACATTTCTTGCAGGGGTGGTTTGTTGGTTATGAACTCGCTTAGTATTTATTTGGGAACATCTTGATCTCTCCTTCCATCTGAGTGATACTGTGCTGGATAGACTCTCTTTGGCTGCAGATGTTTTCCATTTGGCACCTTTACCATACTGTGCTGCTCACTTATGGTTTCAAAGTTTCTTCTGAAAAACATCCAGTGATAGCCTTATGGGGTTTCCCTTGCAGGTAACTGCCATCTTTTGTTTTCCTGCTGTTAAAATTTTGCTTTATCATGACATTCTGCATTTTAATTACTATATGATTTGGTGTGGATCTGCTTCTGTTGAATATATTGGGGGGTCTTTGTGCCTCCTGCTTCTGGATCTGTTTCCTTCCCGCATTAGGGAAATTTTCATCTATTGTGTCTTCAAATAAATTTTTTGGTTCTATTTCTTGGAGTTCTGAGAATGAGAAATAGGATAGGAAAGACCTATTGAAGGTTCTCTGATGAATCACTAGATTTGCATGTGTGGAGGATAGATTTGGGACTCAAATGAATAACCTACCTTTAACTTCAAAGAACTAGAAAAAAACTACAGTCTATGTCCAATGTTCTCAAAAGGGACAAAGTAATCCATATGAGAGTAGAAACCAATGAAACTGAGATCATGAAATCAATAGAAAATATGAAGAAGGTCAAAAGTGGGTTTTCTGAAGAGTGAAACAAAATTGTCAATACTATACATAGACTATGCTAAGACAGAGGACCTTATTCAAAAGAATTATAAATAAAAGAGTAGACATTACACCTGATACCAAAGAAACATAAAGGAGACAAAGAGGCGACTACGGCCAAATTAGATGCCAGCAAACCGCCTACCTAGAAGAAATGGATAGATTCTTAGAAACACACAACCTACCAAGACTGTATCAGGAAGAAATAGAAGGTTTGCACAGACCCATTAAAGGAAGACTGCATCAATACAAGAAGATAACCAATGCAAGTATATTGAATCAGTAATAGAAATTCTCTCAGGGAAGAAAAGCCCAGGACCAGGTGGATTCACTGGTGAATGTGAATAAACGTTTGTAGAAGAAACTAACAGCAGTTGTCTCACTGATTCAAAAGGAATGAACACCACCAAACTCATTTCATGATACTGGAATTACCCTGGTAGGAGCCAGAAAAGGATACTACCTGAACAGAAAACTATAGGCCAGTATTCCCGTGATGAATATAGATGACATGTAACATAGTGTGTCAGCTATTCCCAAATAACATGATTTTTTAAAATAAGGTAAAGGAATGAAATAAAAAGTTTAATGTAAAAGAACCTGTTAATATCTAATCAAGAAATGCAGTAAAGTTCCAAACTAGAAAGTCACCATATCAAATTCTATAGCATTCCTATACACTAACCAAATTATCTAAGAAGTAAAGAAAACAATCCCATTTACAATAGCATCAAAAACAATAAAATTTATAGGAATAAATTTAGCCAAGGAAGTGAAAGATCTCTCTACAGAAAACTATAACACCTGTGTACAGAAATGGAAGAAATTCAATTTGGATGAAAGAAACAGGAGAACACACAAGTCAGTGAAAAGCCATCCCACGTCCATCTTTTGCAGGAATTAATATAGATACAATGTCCATACTACCCAAAGCCATCTAGAGATTCAGTGCAATCTCTATTAAGACTCCGATGCAATTTGTATGCAATTAGAAAATCATATTCTAAAATGTATTTGGAACCACAAAAAGACCCCAAGTAGCCAATGCAAGAAAGAACAAAACAGGAGGCATCACACTTCTTGATTTCAAGCTGCATTCTAACACAAAGAAATCAGATATATCACTGGCATAAGCACACACACAAGACAAGGGAATGGAAATTGAGGCCAAACTAAACACATTCATGCACAGTCAACTAGTATTTGACAAGGGAGTCAAGAATACACAGTGGAGAAGAGTAGTCTCTTTTTTTTAAAAATTTTTTAACGTTCATTTATTTTTGAGACAGAGAGAGAGAGACAGCATGAACAGGGGAGGGTCAGAGAAAGAGGGAGACACAGAATCTGAAACAGGCTCCAGGCCCTGAGCTGTCAGCACAGAGCCTGATGAGGGGCTCAAACTCATGGACCGCGAGATCATGACCTGAGCCGAAGTCAGACGCTTAACCGACTGAGCCACCCAGGTGCCCTGGAGAAGAGTAGTCTCTTGAATAACTGGTGCTGGGAAAAATGGATATTCACACGTGTAATGTGTAAAGCTTAGCACCTTATGTTATACCACTCCAAGATTTAACTAGAAATGGATTAAAGATGTAAATGAATGATACAGAAACAAAATTCCTCCTCATCATTTCAGCTCTTACTATGCCAACATGGAGCTGTTGAGGTGGTGAAGGGCTGGGTGGAGAGTAGTCCTGGAAATAGAAGACTGTGTGTGTAGAACAGACTTTCTTTAGTAGTCTGGAGTTATCCCTCTGATCCTTTAAGACTAGCCACTTCCTTCCCTACATTTGCAGGCACAGCTGGTGCCATGAATGCTGCCAGCAATGCACTGCTTTGTCTCCTCCAACTCCTAAAAGCTCTAGGTGGGACCCAGTGGGAAGGGTGGAGTTTAGTGGCACCAATGATGCCCTGTTGAAGCCAGATGGAGGGGAAGGAGACAGGTACCATTCCAGCTTCATTGGGGTTCAGGTATGTTAGTATTGGTGTTGGATTTTTCACCTTTTACCCTAACACATCTCAAAAGTTTAATTTCTGTCCTGCAGGTCCACGTGGTTTCCAGAACATTTCCTCCTTTCCCAGAAGTGCCCTCCATGTCCTACTCCATGGGCTGCCCTTTATCACTATCTGTGGGCTTTGGGCCACCTCCACCTTCACCAAATTGGGGTCCTCTGGGACCTCACCTTCCATCTCCACCATCTGGAAAGATGATATGACCAGTATGAGTTGACTTATAAAACACGTTTTGTCTTTTACTTGTATGTGTTTGGAGAAGATGCAGTGATGGCACCACAGGGCTTTCAGGCCAGCCTGAGTGAGGATGTTGTAACGTGATTCAGGTTTCTCAGGACATGCATGAAATGGGCAGTCATTTCCACATAGTGAGCTGGGCAACACGTGTCTCTGATAGAGAAGGAAAGAGGCCATATACATGCTGACAGACATAGCACTCCCTAGGATGTCGCTTGTACAGAGACCATGTGCTGGGCTCTCTGAGGGATGAGACACACCACTAACTTAGTTTCTAGTGAGTTGAGACCTGAGCTGTTCACAGCTGCTTGATTAGTTATAAAAACACCCGAACCAGGGTCCTGTAAACCTTCCTCAAGAGACAGGATCAGATCTCCCTCTTGTCCTCAAGGGTCACCCGAGGCACCTGAAAAACCCTCTGCCCCTGGTAAGGGACCCGAGAATGTGAATGAGTTGAATATAATGAAACATGTGGCGGATGGTTTCTTTTTCTTCCACATAGTCTATGCAGGTCAGAATCAACCTCCATCTACCTCCATCCTTTATGAGACCTAGGACGTGGTGCAGCTCCCATGGGGAATATCAGTTGTGTCTCTACCAAGGATGCAGAGAAAGACAAGGTAAATTCTGTTGCCCATTTCAGTTGCAATGATTTCTGGAAAATTTTATATGGCCTTGTCTGGTTTTCTATGTCCTCTAGTGTCTTTACTGCTTGATTTACATCCTCACAAGCCTCCAGGCTTCTCCAGTTTAAGATCATCATGTTAGCTAGAGCCTCTGGAAGCCACAAGTGCATGGAGGCTGAGGACCACGTGGCTCTCACTTTGTGTTTTTGGAAATAACTTGAGGAGGGTGACACTTCATTGCACCCTCAAGTCTTCTGGGGCATCTGACTCCTTCCACACCTTCTTTACATGGGATTATCCTTATTATTTTCATTTTTTCCTATTTTAGTGTAGGCGATGAATTTGTTCAGAATGTCTGCTATGAGCCTCGTGACTGGAATAGATAAAAACTCTTTCCAACATTATATTGTGTGCTTTGTGCAGTGCTGAGGGTTTTTAGAAAAATTTCAGAATTCATTACTGGTCCTTCTGTGTTGGTAAATATACAATAGAGAATTTCTCCAGTTGTCCCCTTCGTGGAAATACTCTGAATTTTTAGAAGCGGCATGTGTAATCAAAAATGTATATGGAACTGCAGTCATGAAGGGAGAGAATCAGTGATTACCTGCAGGGCCAATATCTCACAGAATTCTTCAGTTGTGTTTATATGAGCAGGTTCTCTTGTGTCCCGGGAGCAGTTGTAATTGGTACTTTGTCTCATGTTACCTTATGGGAGTTTTACACCCGAAGTTGCGACATGTTTCTGTTCATTCTTTTATGTAGAATTTCTACCTCCCTTTTACAATGGGACAAAATAGCTCTGCAATTCATATTGTATTTAAAAGCTGAATTACCTGTGAATTAAGATAAACATAGTGGAGACCAATGACTGTGCACAGGTAATGTGTTTCTCTCAGAAAACACATTTTCAGGCCCCCTGCAGGACTCCAGGAATCCCCATCTCCTCAGAGGTCTCTGTGGCCTTGCACAGAAGATGTCTTTGTCAGGGAGGGAAGCAGAGTGAGGACAGGCATGGGATGGCAGGTTGAGCTTTGACCCTGGGGTGGCCCTGAATCTCTGTGTGGTGCTGGGCTTTTCTTTCATTCCTTCATGTTCTGTCTGTTCTCAGTGTGAAAATAAAAAGTCTGCATATCTGGTGGAAGAGGACACCAGAGGGGTCCTGGACACAGATGCCTGCCTCCTGGAATACGCTCCTTTATTAGACCGGCATTACTGCCATCAATCTTCTAGAATAGGACTCCTTGGCTCTCTGCATTTGTAGACATGGGCAGTGACGTGTGGCGACAGTAGTTTTTCCTTGTGCTATCTGGTACCTTCAGGTTGTAGGTGGGACCTCGTGGGAGGGTAGAGTTTTCTGGCACTGATGCTCCATTCTGCTAGAACCTGTGAATGAACAAGGGGCCAGGTGCTGACACCTGCTTCATTGTGTTTCAGCTCCTGTGGGCGTTCTGCTTCTGTCTGTCATACCAACATACCTGTCACTTCTGTTCTGTAGGTCCCTATGGATTCAAGAGGACCTCCTCCTTTCCCAGGTCCATTCTGCAGGCCCTTCCCCACAGATCCCCTTTGTCACTGTTCAATGGCTCTATGAGCCACCTCCAGCTCTTTGGTGTTCTCATGGACAGGACTCACCACTTCCACCTCGACTATTTGTGAGATGATCTGAACAGTATGAGTTGGCATGTTCAGCTTCTGTGTTGTTGAGTCTTTGAGAAGATGTAGAGATGGCCTCACAGGCTTTGTAATGCAAGGGTGCTGCTGGATGAGGACACTGTTAAAATTCCTCAAATTTCTCAGGACATACATATGTTGGGCTGTGTCATTTTCCATTGCTGAGCTGGGCTATATATGTCTCTTGTGGAGAAGGAAAGAGTCTTTTAATAGAAAAGCAGGCATATCAGTTCTGTATATGTGCCTTGTACACAGTCCATGTCCCTGGCTCTGTGAGAGATGAGGCAAACCCTTACCATCAGGGGCTTCAAGTGTCCTAATGGGGAGAGAGTCACATGCATTAAATGACATGGAACTTCTGATCTACAATAGTGGAAGCTCCAGTAATGGGTCCTCAAGTACAAGAGACGGAGACATGAATCTCATGGGAATGAATTGGAGGAAGAGCTGAGATGGTGCAGAGGGGAGGGTGTCGGACTCAGTGACATGGAGTTGGAGGCCATTTCTGGCAGGGCCCACAACCTGGGCAGGGAGAGTGAGCACAGAGTGACATCCACACAGAGCTGCTGCATGGGTTCAAGGCCAGTTCATGCAGGTATCATCTCTGAAATGTCATTGTGGCCAAAGTGCACCTAGTTCATTATCTAAATAAAGACTGTTGTTTCCCTTGGTTTTCTGAAGGTTCTGGATCCGTGTGAAAGAATGCCCTGGAGAATTGTATTTTAACTTGGTTCTTATGGGATGCTTGTCTGCCTAAGTTTGTGTGCCTCTGTGAGACTAAATGGGACGAAAGGTTGATCAGCTGTGTGGCTTCCTTGGCCTTCAGCCTGAGTCAGACTCTTAGTGGGGGAATTCAGGGTTGATCAGGAAACTCCCCTGCTGGACTCTTGTCACCGCACCCCTGAACCTACTGTCACCACCCTCCATGAAGTTTTGCATCTCTGAAACTTCCCTCACAATTTCCTGAGGCATTGCCTGGGATCCTGCTGTCTCAGCCCTAATGCCACCTCTCAGTGGGGCCATCTCAGAGCCTCAGCTTTGTAATCTGAGAAGCAGGGACAGTGTTGGTCTCTGAGGTCAGTGCGATGAAGAGGTGGTTAAGCACATAAGGAATTTGTAAAATGTATGGGATGAGTGGGCATTCACCCTTCTCAGGGTGGAAATGAATGTATCTGCACACAGAAGATCATCAGATGTTCATTCACTTTCATGAAACTAAGGGTATAATGCCTAAGGCTGGGAGATTGGCAATTCCTGTTTCAAAAGATACAGCAAAGACCCCTGTGTTTTTTCTATTAAAATTCAGGTCCTACTTTACAAAGAAGGAAAAGATAAGTATGAGAATGTGTACATTCAGGGATCTACATCTAAGATCTGAGGTAGACACACAAATGCAGCCACACAAATATGTGCTCATTCAAGGCCAAGATGTATTGTAGAAGAAAAATGTATAGAGGAGAAGAGAAGATCCCTTTGCAATAACTCAAAATCACTTTGACATAGGGGCAATCAGTTTGAAATTTTTTTTTTTTAACGTTTATTTATTTTTGAGACAGAGAGAGACATAACACAAACGGGGGGAGGGTCAGAGAGAGAGGGAGTCACAGAATCTGAAACAGGCTCCAGGCTCTGAGCTGTCAGGACAGAGCCCGATGCGGGGCTCAAACTCACGGACTGCGAGATCATGACCTGAGCCGAAGTTGGACACGTAACTGACTGAGCCACCCAGGCGCCCCTGAAATTTGAATAGCACACTGAACCATTACAAACCAGCTGTGGTTATTATATATTTAGAGATGGTGTGTAATCTGCCCCTTGGTCTGAATGCTTTCCCTGCCCATCCCGTCCCCTCCACTTTGTCCTTTCTAATGTCCCCTAATACACTTGTCACAGTTGTGTTTCTGTGTCAGCGTCTGCTTCCAGGAAAATCGACACTCATTCCCCATCAAGTGTACACTTTGAGGTTCCTATATACACAGTTAACCAACACATCGTATGTACAGTATTGGTGGAAGAAGACAGATCATTCTTTGGGGTTGTATTGCCTGGAAGGGACCCATAGTTCTATCCGAGGAGTTAGATGCATCCTTTAGGGAGCTCTGGTGGTGGTGGTTAGTTCTGTAGATAGATACTCATGAGCACACGGCATGCATGCTAGTTGATGGGGTTTGTGCTGATGAGCAGGGCAGGTATCTGTCTCCAGGAAAGGGTCTATTTTGATGGTGAGGAATGGATTCAGGAGACCAGTAAGGAGGCCCTGCATTAATTCAGCTCTTGTCCCCTTGTGCACCTTACCAGCTGTCCCCAATAGCACCAATCCAGGTGGCCTCCAAGGGGGCAAATGGCGCAGCTTTTGTGGTGAGTCACGTGATGTCCCACAAAGCTTCCCCTGTTGCCTTATTGAGGGATGGGGAGGGCAGAGGTCCATGGTCTGAGATAGGTTCCTTCGACACCACCCAGGAGAGTTGTGTGTGAGCCTATGGCTCCTTCTACATCGGCCAATCCAATCCACTTTGCCCCA
>NW_024419381.1:0-1734 GCF_014898765.1 Herpailurus yagouaroundi
GGATCAGAGAGAACCTAGGCTTGCGTCACTCTGGGGTGCCAGGGGCCAGTTGCGCGGCCTCCGCCACTGCCCCAGGGCCCTTTGAGGATGGCGGCAGGAGGCAGGCAGTTCAGCAGGCAGGCAGGCTGGCAGGCAGGTTCACGGATGAAGCGGGACACTCTCTGGGCTTGGGAGGCGAGGACCAGCCTCTTCAGGCACCCACCGCCAGCAGGTACCATTTAGGGACATACTACCCTGAACATGCCCTATGTCGTTTTGTCTCTGAAGCTAAGCAGGGTCGAGCCTGGTTAGTACTTGGATGGGAGACCTTCTTGGAATCCCAGGAGCTGTAGGCTTTTGCCTTTTACCTTTGACCTCCTTGACCTCTTCTTTGGCCCCAGCCCACCCCCACCCCCCAACCCCCGTCCCTGACCAGGGAGAGGCGCTCCTGGGGCCAAACTCAACCCAGAAAGCAGGGCTCTCTCAACCCCTCCCAGTTCAGCCCAGCTGCCTGGCATGCCTTGCACACCCTACTGCAGGTCACAAGGGGCCCGCTCCCCGCTCCCCACTCCCTGCACCAGGCCAAATCCCACTGCACCGGCTTGAAGCCACACCCCAACTTTGCACCTTCCCTGACACACCACCTACACATGCACGGAGTGCAGGTGGGGCCAAGTTCCGGGCTCCGGTGTCCGGGGTCTGGGGTCCGGAGACTGGGGACTGGAGGGTGGGGGCTGGGGTGCATAGATGCGAGTACAAAGAAGGGGGCGCGAGGGACACAGAGACACCACACTCCGTCTACGCCACAGGCCTGGGCTGCCTGGGTGCTGGGCCTCTTCCCTCCCTCGGAGCCCTCCACCCATGAGCCCCTGGCAATTCACAAGACCCAGCTAGTGGAGCGGGCTTTGTCTGGTGATGTTGTCTGGGGACGCTGGGGCTCCGGTTGGCGTTTCAGCCAGTTGGGGCAGAAGGGAGGGAATGGCCAGGTGGGGGCTGGCAGGCAGGCAGGCAGGCAGGCAAGCAGGTGCATGGGTGAAGCCCGGCACCCGCTGGGCTTGGGTCGCGTGGAGCAGGCTCTTGAAGCGCACAGCGGCAGCCCCTGGCGTCTTTGGCCATACCAGCCTGAACGCGCCCGACCCCGTCTCCTCTTGGAAGCTCAGCAGGGTCGGGCCTGCTTAGAACTTGGATGGGAGACCGCCTGGGAACACCGGGTGCTGTAGGCTTTTGCCTTTTGCCTTGGCCTCCTTGACCTCTCCTTTGGTGCCCGCCACCCCCCACCCCCCACCGTGTCCCTGTCTCCCCAGGGAGCACGGCTCCTGGGGCCAAACACACCCCAGCCACTGCTCCCTCAGCCCCTCCCGGGCCAGCAGAGCGGCCTGGCAGAGCCTGGCTCCGCCCTGACCCTCCCCACCTCCCCAGGGGCCCCGCACACCCCACGGCATTTCACAAGGGGCACCTTCCCCGCTCCCCGCACCTGGCCAAATCCAACTGCTTGGGCTTGAAGCCACACCCCAGCTTTGCACCTTCCCTGACACACCGCCTACACCCGCACTGAGGGCAGGCCGGACCGGTTCTGGGATCCGGGATCCGGGGCTGGGGCCTGGGGGCTGGGGGCTGGGGGCTGGAGGGTGGGGGCTGGGGTGCGTGGATGCGAGGACAAAGAAGGGGCGGGAGGGACACAAAGACACCACACTCCGACTATGCCACTGGCCTGGGCTGCCTGGGTCCTGGGCCTCTTCCCTCCCTCGGAGCCCT
>NW_024419382.1:0-6960 GCF_014898765.1 Herpailurus yagouaroundi
CCAGCGCGCGTGGGCCGTGGCCAGCGGGGGCAGGCGCGCCGCGCCGAACGGCAGGTCCAGCAGCCGCACGGCCCAGCCGCGGAGGGCCGTCTGCAGGAAGAGGCCGGTGCCCACCGGCCGGGCCAGGGGCGCCGACAGGTTGAAGAGGTCGCGGGCGCGCAGGAGCACCACGGCGTCTCCGTCCAGGGCGTCGCAGCGGGGCGCGGACGGGGCGGGGCCGTAGCGGGCGGTCCACTCGCGCAGGCTGACGTTCAGGGCCAGGCAGCGGGCGGGGTTGGCCGAGGCGACGGGGGCGGCCACCAGGCGTGCACCTCCGGCCCGGAGCGCCTCCACCATGTGCTCCAGCTGGCCCGGTACCTCGGCCCTAGCCCCGTCGGGCACCAGGGCCACGAATTCGGTGGCTACATAGGTCTCGGGGCGCGAGGCGGCGGCGGGCCGGTCCAGGGCGGGCTGGAGTAGCGCCAGACGAACGTTGGGAACCCGCGGCAGGGCCAGGGGTGGGTAGGGGAGCGTGTCGGCGGCCACCACCACCGGCTGGGCCGCGTCCTGTTGCAGGAAGGAGTCCACCAGCTCTGGCACCGCGTTGTCGAAGGCCTCGAACTCGCGCACCAGGACGGTGACGCGGGGGCCGGCGGCAGCTCCACGGCGGGGACCCCGGGCCCGGGAGTTCCTGGGCTGGTGCTGTAGCCACGAGACATAGAAGAGGACCAGGAGGTTGAGCGTGATGGCGGCTGCCAGGACAGCCTGGCAGCGGGTGAGCCGCATGGGGTCAAAGTCGGGCCCTAGCTGGGCCTCCAGGGCATCCTGAGGAGGGAGAATGAAAGGGGAGGCTGGAGCTGGTTGTCAGAAACCTCCTACCAGACCTCCTTAATCCTCAGCATTGCCCTTCTCTCCCAGCCCTTTCTCTATATAGTGTCAGCTCTGACTTGCCCTCCTCCAGGAAGCCCTCTCTGACTTCCCATCCACCCCGCTCTGGGCTCCTTCAGCTCCTTGGGTTCTCCCACCCTAGTCCACCACTCTACGTCATTACTGCGTGGGGGCAGGTCTGCATCCTCCCACTGGATTGTGAGACCCATGAGGGCCGGCCCTGAGCTGGTCTCGATCACTGCTGGGTCCCACGTTCCACCCAGCACAGGACCTGGTGCTTAGCAAGTTTTTATCAAGTGATTCACCTTCCCTTCTTCCTTGTTCAATCCCACCTATTCCTTATCCTTTTCTTTGTCGATTTCTCATTCTGTTTTGGGTTCGATTAGAAATGCCCAACTCCATCCCCGAGCCCAGGCTGCACCTTCTGCTCCACCGTTCCCTCCTCCAGGAAGCCCCTCCTGATCTCTCTCTCCTGTCCCTCTCACACCCTGTCCGGGCTGCGGGGGGGGGAGGGGGGGGAGGCTGCAGCATGGGCACCGAACCCCTCCCCCACAGTCCCCTTCTCACTTCCTCAACTCCTGTGCCATCTGGTCATCTGATGGTCGGCCAGATTGGTTTGGTTTTGCAAGAAAAGCTAGAAATGTTTTCTTAAATCAGAATTACCCTGATTTTTAATACTGCCTACTCATTAAACAACCACCACGGCCTGGATCACACTCCTAGAAACATAGGGGCGCCTGCCTGGCTCAGTCCATTAAGCATCAGACTCTTGATTTCGGCTCAGGTCATGATCTCACAGTTCATGGGCTCGAGTCCCACCTCCGGCTCTGTGCTGTCAGCACAAAGCCTGCTTGGGGTTCTGTCTCTTCTCTCTCTCTCTCTCTGCCCCTCCTCCGTGCTCGCTCTCTCTCAAAATAAATAAACTTAACAAACAAACAAATTCCTAGTGCCAGAAAGTAGAAAGGTGGTTGCCAGGGGCTGTGAGGAGGGTGAAATGGAGTTGTTTAATGGGTATAGATTTCCAGTTTTGCAAGATTGAGGAAGTTCTGGAAACTGCACAATAATGTCGAATATATACAACACTATTGAACTATGCGCTTAAGAATTGTTTAGATGAGGGGTGCCTGGGTGGCTCAGTCGGTTAAGCGTCCGACTTCGGCTCAGGTGTCGAGCTCTGTGCTGACAGCTCAGAGCCCGGAGCCTGCTTCGGATTCTGTGTCTCCCTCTTTCTCTGCCCCTCCCTTGCTCATGCTCATGCTCTGTCTCTCAAAAATAAATAAATGTAAAAAATGAAAAAAATTTGTTTAGATGATAAATTTTGCTTTGTGTATTTTATTACAACTCAAAAACAAATTTTTTAATGTTTAGTTTTGAGAGAGAGCGCGAACAGGGGAGGGGCAGAGAGAGAGGGAGACATAGAATCTGAATCAGGCTCCGGGCTCTGAGCTGTCTGCACAGAGCCTGCCGTGGGGTTCCAACTCAGGAACGGTGAGATGGTGACCTGAGCCGAAGTCGGATGCTTCACCGACTGAGCCACCCAGGCACCCCCACAACTAAAATTTTTTTAAATGTTTGTTTGTTGAGAGAGCATGAGCAGGGAAGGGAGAGAGACAGACAATCCCCAGCAGGCTCTTGCAGTCAGCACAGAGCCTGACAGGGGGCTTGAACTCACGAACCATGAGATCACGACCTGAGCCGAAATCAAGAGTCAGCTGCTTAACAGACGGAGTCACCCAGGTCCCCCTAGAATTTTTTTTTTTTTTTTTTTTTTTTAAGGGGAGTGGGACAGCCCAAAAGAGGCTGGGGAGGTAGGGGACGCCCACTCTTCATTCATTGGCCGCACTCCTAAGCAACCTCCAGGTGGCGCTGCCTCCCCGTGCCCCGCACAACTTTGAAGCTCTGGCTGGTCTCTGGCACAGGAGTAGATACTCAGAATGTTTTTCCACGAGGGATTTCCATGGGTTTCTACTCCTCCCGGGAAGGGTGACATCAGAGACCCAGCTAATCTTCCCACCCACCTGAATACTTCTGACCAAAGCTCCCTCTTGGGCCCGGGTCCACCCAGATCCCCCCCTCAGCCTCCCCGGTCTCCTTTTTTTTTTTTTTTTTTTTTTTTAATGTTTTTATTTATTTTTGAGAGGGAGCGAGCATGTGTGAGGCGGAGGAGGGGCAGAGAGAGGGAGACTGAGGATCTGAAGAGGGCTCTGTACTGACAGCAGAGAGCCTGATGTGGGGCTTGAACCCTCAAATGCAAGATCATGACCTGAGCTCAACTGACTGAGCCACCCAGGCACCCCTCCCTGGTTTCCTGACGAAATCCCCTCCAGAGAGGTTTTCATAAAGCACAAACCTGACCTCTCCCTCCCTGGTCCGAACCTGCCATGGCTCTTCGGTAACCCGAGCAGAAAGTTTAAGTTTCTTACAACATCCCGCGAGCCCTTGGGCGACCTGTCCCTTGCTGGCCCACCGGGTCCGGCCCCGTCTCCTGCCATGTGTCAGACTCTGTGCCTCTTTTCTCCTGGAGAGCGCCTACTTACGCTTTAGGCCTCAGCTCTGATGGCTCCTCCCCCAGGAAGCCCTCCCCGAACCCCAGGCTGGGTCAGAAGTCCTCCCTGGGCCCCCCATGCCTCAAGTTCCTGAAGCCCGACTCTGCACTATGTGGCCTGAGTCTTCCTGCCTCTTCCCTCTCTATCTCCCACCAGGAATAGGCTCCTATCTTTCTTCACCCATCCCAGGCCTGTTTCCCCTTCTCTGACCCGCCTCGGCCGACACTTAAGAATCCAAGTTGCACTTTAAGAGCAACTTTTATTTTTATGTTTATTTTTCGATAGAGAGAGAGAGAGAGAGGGGATCTGAAGTGCGCTCTGCACTGATGGCAGAGAACCTGATGCGGGGCTTGAACTCACAAACTCTGAGATCGTGACCTGAGCCGAAGTCGGACACTTAATTGACTGAGCCACCGAGGCGCCCTAACAACTTAAGTTTTAGAACCTTGGAATTGCCTTCTGGATCTTAGATTGATTCTTCCTTCCTTCAGTCCTTCCCTCTGTTTGTGGAACTCCTACAACGTGCCAGGCACTGTTTGAGGCACTGGGGGCACAGCAGTGGACACATGGCACACAAAGACAGACAGCAACCCTGACCTCACATTACTGGGGGGGGGGGGGGGGGGGCAGGAGACTTTGGAACCACAGAATCTTCGGGGTCTTAAAAATCTTAGACGCTTAGAGCGTATGTACATAGAAGCACAGGAGAGACCACGGATAGTTTCGGAACCTTCTGAAGATTCTAAAAAGAGACCATCATCCTGCTGTGCCCGCATCTCCCACTCAGCGCCCAGAGGCATCCTGTTAAAACTCAAATTAGATCCCGTCCTGCGTCTGCTCAGACCCTTCTGTGGCCCACAACTCACTCAAGGGAAAAGCCGAGTCTTTACCGGGGCCCCCTGGGCTCTGTCTAATCCTCCACCCCCTCCCACTCTTCGCTCCAGCCGCGCTGCCCGCCGAACACCAGCGTTCAAATACATCCGGGACACCATGGCCAAAGATCAGCGGGCTCCTTCTGCCCGGAAGCTCATCCCCAGGTCTCCACATGGCTCCTCCCTCCTGGCCTTCAGGCCTCTCCTCAAATGTCACCTGTCCAGTGAGCCCTCTCTTTGGCTTTTCTTTCTCAAAATGCATCTCCCCGTCACCCTCGTATTTCGTGCGCCCCACCCATCCCTGCGTTTTCTCCCCTCATCGTTATCACGTAGATTTCACTTCTTATTTTGTTCCCTGATGTATACTCCGGGCACAGCTCAGTGCCTGACACATAGCAGGTGCTTAATAAATTTGTGTGGCTCCAGTGACTGAGTCTAGGTGTTCCGATGGGGAACGTGGGGCTCAGAGATAGAAACCATCTGGCTATTGGAATGCTCTGTCTGGCTGACTCTAGGCCCCAAGATGCCCAGCCGGACAGAGGACAGAAATGGGGTCCTCAGAGACCAGTGAGTATGACAGTCAGACAAGCAAGCGAAGGCACCAGAGAATAAAGAGAAAGGAATCATTCAGCCCCCTGACTAGGTTGCTCTTGGCTTCCCCAACTATGAGGGCTCAAATCTCCTTTATCGGGGCAAAGTGGATGAAATGATGATTTTGAAGGTGCGAATGTTCTCTCTCTGAATCCCATCAGGATGATACTATCAACGGTTCTAGCCAATCGTGACACGCCAGACCCCTTTCTAAGCACTTTACACATAGGAACTTGTTTGCTCTTCAAGTTCTGATCACATTTAGAGATGAGGGAAACTGCAGCACAGAGAAGTGAAGTCACTCGTTCAAGGTCACACAGCTGGGAGATGGTGGACCCAGATGTGACTCCCAAACCTGGCGAGTGTTGTCCAGTTTACTGTTTTCAACCAATAAACTCTGCTATCCCTCTTGAGTCCACTCAAGACAGCCCAGCTCTCTGTCCACCCTCAGCGAACATTCTGCAGGTGCTTTCAAAGCTGAATATGGCATATTCCGTACTTCAACCCGTCAACTCTTCTGGGGACTCGGGAAGACGGAGGCAGTCATTGGGCAGGCCCTCCAGAGGTAAGCAGACAAAAGCCACACTCACAACTTACAGATAGGTCAGGAGACCAGCGGGGGTGTGGCAGAGGAAAGAGGGTCAGGGAAGGAGAGGACAGTTAAGAGGAGACTTTGTGTCTCTCCATGTCCCATCAAACAAGGGTCAGTGGATCCAGATTCCCTTCAGGCCTAGGTTCACCCGGCCTGAGCTCTGATCTGGACTGAGTCTTAGCTGCTGCATCTGCGGGGTGCGAATGTGGCAGGTGAAGAAAATGAGCGATGTGTAGGAACGGCTTGGGGGAGAAGGGCGATTTCCACCTGAGTGCTGGTGACACTGTGGGACTTCTTACCTCCTAGGCTGCTGTGGGAGCTCCCGGTGGGCGGTTCCAGACCAGCTCAAATGCACTGCTGAGGGAACAAGGACCAGAAAACCCCAAATCAGCCAATTTTGCACAAGAGAGTACGGCTTCATCTTACCTACAGAAGTGGCAGCGAGAAGGTCAGAGAATCCTTTTTCTTGAAGTTCCATAAGCTCAGGCACCACCTGGAGTGTCTCAGGAGCGGGTGGGAAGGGTGTCAGTTACCACAGCGACCTATAACCATCCCTTTCTTATGAATGTGTCCAGAGAGGTGGGGCTAGAAGTGACCAGAGCTGTTACCATGACAACGCCTTCCCTAGACACACTCCATCCTGAGACACAATCCTAAAACATCCCCTGCCTTGGTGGGCCTGGTTCCTAGGGTCCCTGGAAGGGGGCGGGGGGGGGGGGGGGGGAGGTGGGGCTGCTCTTGTTACCATAGTAACCAGGGCTTGCCCTTGCCCGTCTCCACCTCCTGGTCCAGGCCCTGTAACCATAGCAACTAGTCCTCCGCAGAGAGCATCTTCTCCTCTAAATAAAAACACCTGGTTGGTTTGGGCCACAGGCCTCCCACGACGAGAAAGAGGGGGGGATCCGGTTACCATGGTAATGCCAGCTGGGCGGCTAGGGGGAGGGGTTGGGAAAGAGGTGTTCTCTCAGCAGTCAGTGTCCTTGGGGCTGGGGTCCTTGCTACCTGAGTGCTAGGTGAGGTTGCCATAATAACCGAATGAGGGTGGGGGCAGAAGGACCACCAGGGGCTTAGGTTACCTTAGCAACCTTCCCCAAGTCCAGTGACAGGGCAGGTTTGGGACTTCATAACCACAAAGGGGGAGGCTTCCAGACCGCGGAAGGGTTACCATGACTACCGACCCCGGCCAGGAATCAGAGAGGATGGGGCCATCGCAGAAATCACCCTTGGTGGTCGCCCTTTCTCTCTGACACTGTTTGTCCAGGAGAGTGGCATTTGGGTCTGGAGGGGGTTAGAATCTTTCTTTGGGGCGAAGGGACAGGAAACGGCCCCTCCCAAAGTCCCGCTTTTCCTAGGGGCGACCCTAGTGCTGGGCCTGGGTCTCCTGAGCTTTCCTCGAGGTGCGCGCTTCCGTCCCGCCCCCTCCCGCCCACCCGCGCGCGCGCGCTTTCGGGGTCGACCCGGGTGGGCGAGGCGCGCGCCGGGCCTCGTTCCC
>NW_024419383.1:0-2033 GCF_014898765.1 Herpailurus yagouaroundi
TGTAGGATTCTTTGTTGTAGCTCTGTGAAGAATGATGGTGTTATTTTATTTATTTATTTATTTTTTGGGGGGGACAGAGAGAGACAGAGCATGAACGGGGGAGGGGCAGAGAGAGAGGGAGACACAGAATCGGAAACAGCCTCCAGGCTCCGAGCCATCAGCCCAGAGCCTGACGCGGGGCTCGAACTCACGGACCGCGAGATCGTGACCTGGCTGAAGTCGGACGCTTAACCGACTGCGCCACCCAGGCGCCCCGATGGTGTTATTTTGATAGGTATTGTGTTGACTATGTAGATTGTTTTGGGTACTATTGACATTTTAACATCATTTGTTCTTCCTATCCAGGAGCATGCAACATTTGTCTTTTCTGTGTGTTTGCCATCTGCAATTTCTTTCATAAGCTTTCTATAGTTTTCAGTGTATAGAATTTTCACCTATTTGGTTAGATTTATTCCTAGGTATTTTATGGGTTTTGGTGCAGTTTTAAATGGGATCGATTCCCTGATCCCTCTTTCTCTTGCTTCATTGTTGGTGCATAGGAATGCAACTGATTTCTGTGCGTTGATTTTGTATCCTGCCACTTTCC
Source organism: Herpailurus yagouaroundi (assembly GCF_014898765.1). Taxonomy (NCBI): domain Eukaryota; kingdom Metazoa; phylum Chordata; class Mammalia; order Carnivora; family Felidae; genus Herpailurus; species Herpailurus yagouaroundi. The sequence goes on from NW_024419383.1 coordinate 587, forward strand.
TGAATTCCTGTATTATTTCTAGCAGTTTTTTTGTTGGACTATGGTGGGTTTTCCACAAAGAGTTTCATGCCATCTATGAAGAGTGAAAGGTTGAGCTCCTCCTGGACGATTTGGATGCCTTTTATTTCTTTATGTTGTTTGATTGCTGAGGCTAAGACTTCCAATATTATGTTGAATACAAGTGGCGAGAGTGGACATCCTTGTCTTGTGCCTGACCTTAGGAGGAAAGCTTTCAGTTTTGCCCCTTTGAGGATGATGTTAGCGTCGAGTCTTTCATATATGCCTTTTATGATCTCGAGGTATGATCCTTCTATCCCTACGTTCTTGAGGGATTTTGTCAAGAAAGGATGCTGTATTTTGTCAAATGCTTTCTCTGCATCTATTGAGAGGATCATGTGGTTCTTGTCCTTTCTTTTATCGATGTGATAAGTCACATTGATTGTTTTGTGGATATTGAACCCGATTTGCATTCCAGGTATTAATCCCACTTGGTCGTGGTGAGTAACGTTTAAATGTATTGTTGGATCTGGTTGGTTCATATCTTCTGGAAGATTTTTGTATCCATGTTCATCATGAAAATTTGTGTATACTTCTCCTTTTTAGTGGGTCTTTTTCTGGTTTTGGAATCAAGGTAATGCTGGGTTCAGAGAAAATGTTTGGAAGTTTTCCTTCCATTTCTTTTTTTGGGACAGCTTCAAGAGCATAGGTGTTAACTCTTCCTTAAATGTTTGGTAGAATTCCCCTGGAAAGCCATCTGGCCCTAGGCTCTTTTTCTTGGGAAATTTTTGATTACTAATTCAATGTCTTTACTGGTTATGGGTCTGTTCAAATTTTCTACTTCTTCCTGTTTCAGTTTTGTTAGTTTATATATTTCTAGGAATTTGTCTCTTTCTTCAAAATTGTCCATTTTATTGGCATATATTTGCTGATAATATTCGCTTATTATTTGTATTCCTGCTGTGTTGGTTGTGACCTCTCCTCTTTGTTTCGTGATTTTATTTCTTTGGGTCCTTTCCTTTTTCTTTTTGATCCAACTGGCTAGTGGTTTATCAATGTTATTAATTATTTCAAAGAACAAGCTTCTGGTTTCATTGATCTGTTCTACTGTTTTGTGTGTGGGTGGAGGGGGGATATTTGTTGTTGTTGTTTTTTTTTTCTGTGTGTGTTTTTGTTTTTGTTTTCAGTTTCGATAGCATTGATTTTTGCTGTAATCTTTATCATTTCTTGTCTTCTGCTGGTTTGGTTTTATTTGTTGTTCTTTTTCCAGCTCTTTAAGGTATAAAGTTGGGCTGTGTATCTGAGACCTTCTTACCTCTTTTGGAAGGCCTGGATTGCTATAAACTTCCTCTTATGACTACCTTTGCTGAATCCCAGAGGTTTAGGGGTGTGGTGTTATCTGCTTCGTTGGCTTCCATGTACTTTTTAATTTTCTCTTTAACTTCTTGGT
>NW_024419384.1:0-6703 GCF_014898765.1 Herpailurus yagouaroundi
CTCATTCTTGTAATACTTGTATTATTGCTATTAATTACTGCTAGTTTACTGTTTCCTGGCTGAATCTCGACTGACATTGTCTTTAGTACCACTAGCAGTTCTAGGAGAACAAAATCTGAAAGATGGGAATCTAGAATAGTTCTCTGCTTTGATCAGATTTAAAGGCATTAGAAACAGAAGAGTGCCTATTCATTCCAGTGGCAAATCCAAACACTTGGGGTTATGTGTGTTGGTGGTATTAGGGTTAAATGACCAAGTTCTTGGTACAGTAGAACATTATAGTCGAAAAAAAGAATATAAGGCTGTGGGGTGTGATAGCTACTCTTAACTGCGATGCAGTTTTGATGGGGGAAAAAAAACTCATGTCTTTCAGGACTTCCATATATGCCCAGAACTATCCCTTACATTTTGCATCTGCAGGATGAGATGGCTGAAACCAAAATCTACTCCTGCAATTGGTTGAATTATAATACAAATTAAATTCAAATTCTTGAAGAGTCTCTTATGTGACATTTTTGGTATTGATTGAGAATGAGTGCAACACTGAAAATTACAACAGAGACATCTGGGTAGATTCCACTTGTGCTGAAGATTTTTAACCCCAAATTCTACTGAGCCTCCCTTACTAGTAGAAATTTCTCCTCTTGTTCTAAAGAGTATCCACCTTCCTGGGGCGCCTGGGTGGCTCAGTTGGTTAAGTGTCTGATTTTGGCTCAGGTCGTGATCTCACAGTTCATGAGTTCAAGCCCCACATCAGGCTCTGTGCTGACAGCTCAGAGCCTGGAGCCTGCTTCAGATTCTGTGTCTCCCTCTCTCTCTGCCCCTCCCCTGCTCATGCTCTGTCTCTCTCTGTCTCAAAAATAAATAAGACATTTAAAAAAATTTTTTTAAAGAAATAAATAAAATAAAGAGTATCCATTTTCCTGGAAGAAAAAAAAAAAAAAGCCTATAATGACCTGTCCTGAGAAACAAGCCTTGCTCTCCCAGAGGCAAACATTCTACTTTTAAACTCCTACTTTAAAACTCCAGCTATAAGCCCTGGTCACAAGAGCTCATGAAATCCAGCCCCTCTCACTTTCCAAGCCAATGGCTATTGGTATTAATTTTCCCTGTGCACTCCCCTGTGTGCTAGTCTGTATCTTGTCCTTCTCCACAACCACAGCTCCCTCCCCACCACAGTGGCCATGATGTTCCTCTCAAACTGCATCTCCACACTTCCTGCCTTTTTGATGTGGCCTCTTCTCTGTCTTTAGCTGTAGACTTTGTTCTGCCAGTCTTCAGGCCAATTTCTGGGGTATTTAGGATAATTTGACAGTTATCTAGTTGTATTGGTGGGAAAAGGTGAGCCTAGGGTCCTCCTACCCTGCTGCCATCTTCCTTCCTCCTCAAGATCTTTCTTTTTTCTTACTGTAGGCATTTATTGCCATAAACTTCCCTCTTAGAACTGCTTTTGCTGATTCCCATGTTTTGGTATGGTGTGCTTCCATTTTCATTTGTGTCATGATAATTTTTTATTTCTTGATTTCTTCTTTGGCCCATGGGTTTTTCAGAAATGTGTTTAAATTTCCACACACTTGTGAATTTTCCAGTTACTGATTTCTAGTTTCATACCATTGCAGTTGGAGAAAATACTTGATATGATTTCAATATTCTTATATTTATTAAGACTTATTTTGTGACTAAACATATGATCTATCCTACAGAATGTGCTATATGGACTTGAGAAGAATATGTAACCTGTTGTTGTTGGATGGAATATTCTACATATGTCTGTTAGGTCCATTTGGTCTAAAGTATGGGGCTCAAGTTGGTTTTCTGTTGATTCCTTGTTTATTTTCTGTCTGGATGGCATATCCATTGTTAAAAGTATTGAAGTTCTTTACTATTACTGTTTTCACTGTGTATTTTTGCCTTCAGATCTATGAGTACTTTAAATAAGTACTATAACTCCTAAGGGCTCCAATGTTGGGTAAAATTATTACACCTTCTTGATGAATTGACTCCTTTAACATTATACAATGACTTTGTCTCTTGTTACAATTTTTGTCTGATATAAATGTAGCTACCCATGTTCTCTTTTGGTTTCTACTTGCATGAAGTATCTTTTTCCATCCCTTCATTTTCAACCTGTGAGTGTCCTTTAAGCTGAAGTGAGTCTCTTATAGGCAATACACAGTTGGGTCTTGTTTTTTAACCCATTCAGCCACTCTATGTCTTTTAATTGGAGAATTTAAGCTATTTACATTTTTTTTTATACTGTAAGCAAGCGTCTTTTTTTTTTATATATGAAATTTATTGTCAAATTGGTTTCCATACAACACCCAGTGCTCATCCCAAAAGGTGCCCTCCTCAATACCCATCACCCACCCTCTCCTCCCTCCCACCCCCCATCAACCCTTAGTTTGTTCTCAGTTCTCAACAGTCTCTTATGCTTTGGCTCTCTCCCACTCTAACCTCTTTTTTTTTTTTTCCTTCCCCTCCCCCATGGGTTCCTGTTAAGTTTCTCAGGATCCACATAAGAGTGAAACCATATGGTATCTGTCTTTCTCTGTATGGCTTATTTCACTTAGCATCACACTCTCCAGTTCCATCCACGTTGCTACAAAAGGCCATATTTCATTTTTTCTCATTGCCACGTAGTATTCCATAGTGTATATAAACCACAATTTCTTTATCCATTCATCAGTTGATGGACATTTAGGCTCTTTCCATAATTTGGCTATTGTTGAGAGTGCTGCTATGAACATTGGGGTACAAGTGCCCCTATGCATCAGTACTCCTGTGTCCCTTGGATAAATTCCTAGCAGTGCTATTGCTGGGTCATAGGGTAGGTCTATTTTTAATTTTCTGAGGAACCTCCACACTGCTTTCCAGAGTGGCTGCACCAATTTGCATTCCCACCAACAGTGCAAGAGGGTTCCCGTTTCTCCACATCCTCTCCAGCATCTATAGTCTCCTGATTTGTTCATTTTGGCCACTCTGACTGGCGTGAGGTGATATCTGAGTGTGGTTTTGATTTGTATTTCCCTGATAAGGAGCGACGCTGAACATCTTTTCATGTGCCTGTTGGCCATCCGGATGTCTTCTTTAGAGAAGTGTCTATTCATGTTTTCTGCCCATTTCTTCACTGGGTTATTTGCTTTTCGGGTGTGGAGTTTGGTGAGCTCTTTATAGATTTTGGAGACTAGCCCTTTGTCCGATATGTCATTTGCAAATATCTTTTCCCATTCCGTTGGTTGCCTTTTAGTTTTGTTGGTTGTTTCCTTTGCTGTGCAGAAGCTTTTTAGCTTCATAAGGTCCCAGTAATTCACTTTTGCTTTTAACTCCCTTGCCTTTGGGGATGTGTCGAGTAAGAGATTGCTACGGCTGAGGTCAGAGAGGTCTTTTCCTGCTTTCTCCTCTAAGGTTTTGATGGTTTCCTGTCTCACATTCAGGTCCTTGATCCATTTTGAGTTTATTTTTGTGAATGGTGTGAGAAAGTGGTCTAGTTTCAACCTTCTGCATGTTGCTGTCCAGTTCTCCCAGCACCATTTGTTAAAGAGACTGTCTTTTTTCCATTGGATGTTCTTTCCTGCTTTGTCAAAGATGAGTTGGCTATACGTTTGTGGGTCTAGTTCTGGGGTTTCTATTCTATTCCATTGGTCTATGTGTCTGTTTTTGTGCCAATACCATGCTGTCTTGATGATGACAGCTTTGTAGTAGAGGCTAAAGTCTGGGATTGTGATGCCTCCTGCTTTGGTCTTCTTCTTCAAAATTACTTTGGCTATTCGGGGCCTTTTGTGGTTCCATATGAATTTTAGGATTGCTTGTTCTAGTTTCGAGAAGAATGCTGGTGCCATTTTGATTGGGATTGCATTGAATGTGTAGATAGCTTTGGGTAGTATTGACATTTTGACAATATTTATTCTTCCAATCCATGAGCAGGGAATGTCTTTCCATTTCTTTAAATCTTCTTCAATTACCTTCATAAGCTTTCTATAGTTTTCAGCATACAGATCCTTTACATCTTTGGTTAGATTTATTCCTAGGTATTTTATGCTTCTTGGTGCAATTGTGAATGGGATCAGTTTCTTTATTTGTCTTTCTGTTGCTTCATTGTTAGTGTATAGGAATGCAACTGATTTCTGTACATTGATTTTGTATCCTGCAACTTTGCTGAATTCATGTATCAGTTCTAGCAGACTTTTGGTGGAGTCTATCGGATTTTCCATGTATAATATCATGTCATCTGCAAAGAGCGAAAGCTTGACTTCATCTTTGCCAATTTTGATGCCTTTGATTTCCTTTTGTTGTCTGATTGCTGATGCTAGAACTTCCAGCACTATGTTAAACAACAGCGGTGAGAGTGGGCATCCCTGTCGTGTTCCTGATCTCAGGGAAAAACCTCTCAGTTTTTCCCCGTTGAGGATGATGTTAGCTGTGGGCTTTTCATAAATGGCTTTTATGATCTTTAAGTATGTTCCTTCTATCCCGACTTTCTCAAGGGTTTTTATTAAGAAAGGGTGCTGGATTTTGTCAAAGGCCTTTTCTGCATCGATTGACAGGATCATATGGTTTTTCTCTTTTTTTTTTTGTTAATGTGATGTATCACGTTGATTGATTTGCGAATGTTGAACCAGCCCTGCATCCCAGGAATGAATCCCACTTGATCATGGTGAATAATTCTTTTTATATGCCGTTGGATTCGATTTGCTAGTATCTTATTGAGAATTTTTGCATCCATATTCATCAGGGATATTGGCCTGTAGTTCTCTTTTTTGACTGGGTCTCTGTCTGGTTTAGGAATCAAAGTAATACTGGCTTCATAGAATGAGTCTGGAAGTTTTCCTTCCCTTTCTATTTCTTGGAATAGCTTGAGAAGGATAGGTATTATCTCTGCTTGAAACGTCTGGTAGAACTCCCCTGGGAAGCCATCTGGTCCTGGACTCTTATTTGTTGGGAGCTTTTTGATAACCGATTCAATTTCTTCGCTGGTGATGGGTCTGTTCAAGCTTTCTATTTCCTCCTGATTGAGTTTTGGAAGAGTGTGGGTGTTCAGGAATTTGTCCATTTCTTCCAGGTTGTCCAGTTTGTTGGCATATAATTTTCCATAGTATTCCCTGATAATTGTTTGTATCTCTGAGGGATTGGTTGTAATAATTCCATTTTCATTCATGATTTTATCTTTTGGGTCATCTCCCTTTTCTTTTTGAGAAGCCTGGCTAGAGGTTTGTCAATTTTGTTTATTTTTTCAAAAAACCAACTCTTGGTTTCATTGATCTGCTCTACAGTTTTTTTAGATTCTATATTGTTTATTTCTGCTCTGGTCTTTATTATTTCTCTTCTTCTGCTGGGTTTAGGCTGCCTTTGCTGTTCTGCTTCTATTTCCTTTAGGTGTGCTGTTAGATTTTGTATTTGGGATTTTTCTTGTTTCTTGAGATAGGCCTGGATTGCAATGTATTTTCCTCTCAGGACTGCCTTCGCTGCGTCCCAAAGCGTTTGGATTGTTGTATTTTCATTTTCGTTTGTTTCCATATATTTTTTAATTTCTTCTCTAATTGCCTGGTTGACCCAATCATTCGTTAGTAGGGTGTTCTTTAACCTCCATGCTTTTGGAGGTTTTCCAGACTTTTTTCTGTGGTTGATTTCAAGCTTCATAGCATTGTGGTCTGAAAGTATGCATGGTATGATTTCAATTCTTGTAAACTTATGAAGGGCTGTTTTGTGACCCAGTATATGATCTATCTTGGAGAATGTTCCATGTGCACTCGAGAAGAAAGTATATTCTGTTGCTTTGGGATGCAGAGTTCTAAATATATCTGTCACGTCCATCTGATCCAATGTGTCATTCAGGGCCCTTGTTTCTTTATTGACCGTGTGTCTAGATGATCTATCCATTTCTGTAAGTGGGGTGTTAAAGTCCCCTGCAATTACCACATTCTTATCAATAAGGTTGCTTATGTTTATGAGTAATTGTTTTATATATTTGGGCGCTCCGGTGTTCGGCGCATAGACATTTATAATTGTTAGCTCTTCCTGATGGATAGACCCTGTCACTATTATATAATGTCCTTCTTCATCTCTTGTTACAGCCTTTAATTGAAAGTCTAGTTTGTCTGATATAAGTATGGCTACTCCAGCTTTCTTTTGGCTTCCAGTAGCATGATAAATAGTTCTCCATCCCCTCACTCTCAATCTGAAGGTGTCCTCAGGTCTAAAATGAGTCTCTTGTAGACAGCAAATAGATGGGTCTTGTTTTTTTTATCCATTCTGATACCCTATGTCTTTTGGTTGGCGCATTTAATCCATTTACATTCAGTGTTATTATAGAAAGATATGGGTTTAGAGTCATTGTGATGTCTGTATGTTTTATGCTTGTAGTGATGTCTCTGGTACTTTGTCTCACAGGGTCCCCCTTAGGATCTCTTGTAGGGCTGGCTTAGTGGTGACAAATTCCTTCAGTTTTTGTTTGTTTGGGAAGACCTTTATCTCTCCTTCTATTCTAAATGACAAACTTGCTGGATAAAGGATTCTCGGCTGCATATTTTTTCTGTCTAGCACACTGAAAATCTCGTGCCAATTCTTTCTGGCCTGTAAGTTTCAAAAGAGAGATCAGTCACGAGTCTTATAGGTCTCCCTTTATATGTGAGGGCACGTTTACCCCTTGCTGCTTTCAGAATTTTCTCTTTATCCTTGTATTTTGCCAGTTTCACTATGATATGTC
>NW_024419385.1:0-2057 GCF_014898765.1 Herpailurus yagouaroundi
CTTCATCTCTTGTTACAGCCTTTAATTTAAAGTCTAGTTTGTCTGATGTAAGTATGGCTACTCCAGCTTTCTTTTGGCTTCCAGTAGCATGATAAATAGTTCTCCATCCCCTCACTCTCAAACTAAAGGTGTCCTCAGGTCTAAAATGAGTCTCTTGTAGACAGCAAATAGATGGGTCTTGTTTTTTTATCCATTCTGATACCCTATGTCTTTAGGTTGGCGCATTTAATCCATTTACATTCAGTGTTATTATAGAAAGATATGGGTTTAGAGTCATTGTGATGTCTGTATGTTTTATGCTTGTAGTGACGTCTCTGGTACTTTGTCTCACAGGGTCCCCCTTAGGATCTCTTGTAGGGCTGGTTTAGTGGTGACAAATTCCTTCAGGTTTTGTTTGTTTGGGAAGACCTTTATCTCTCCTTCTATTCTAAATGACAGGCTTGCTGGATAAGGATTCTCGGCTGCATATTTTTTCTGTCTAGCAAACTGAAAATCTCGTGCCAACTCTTTCTGGCCTGACAAGTTTCAAAAGAGAGATCAGTCACCAGTCTTATAGGTCTCCCTTTATATGTGAGGGCACGTTTACCCCTTGCTGCTTTCAGAATTTTCTCTTTATCCTTGTATTTTGCCAGTTTCACTATGATATGTCGTGCAGAAGATCGATTCAAGTTCCGTCTGAAGGGAGTTCTCTGTGCCTCTTGGATTTCAATGCCTTTTTCCTTCCCCACTTCAGGGAAGTTCTCAGCTATTATTTCTTCAAGTACCCCTTCAGCACCTTTCCCTTTCTCTTCCTCCTCTGGGATACCAATGATGCGTATATTATTTCTTTTTAGTGTATCACTTAGTTCTCTAATTTTCCCCTCACACTCCTGGATTTTTTTATCTCTCTTTTTCTCAGCTTCCTCTTTTTCCATAACTTTATCTTCTAGTTCACCTATTCTCTCCTCTGCCTCTTCAGTCCGAGCTGTGGTGGTTTCCATTTTGTTATGCATTTCATTTAAAGCGTTTTTCAGCTCCTCGTGACTGTTCCTTAGTCCCTTGATCTCTGTAGCAAGAGATTCTCTGCTGTCAGCTATACTGTTTTCAAGCCCAGCGATTAATTTTATGACTATTATTCTAAATTCACTTTCTGTTATATTATTTAAATCCTTTTTGATCAGCTCATTAGCTGTTGTTATTTCCTGGAGATTCTTCTGAGGGGAATTCTTCCGCTTGGTCATTTTGGATAGTCCCTGGCGTGGTGAGGACCTGCAGGGCACTTCCCCTGTGCTGTGGTGTATAACTGGAGTTGGTGGGTGAAGCCACAGTCAGACCTGATGTCTGCCCCCAGCCCACCGCTGGGGCCACAGTCAGACTGGTGCGTGCCTTCTCTTCCCCTCTCCTAGGGGCGGGATTCACTGTGGGGTGGGGTGGCCTGTCTGGGCTACTTGCACACTGCCAGGCTTGTGATGCTGGGGATCTGGCGTCTTAGCTGGGGTGGGTAGGCAAGGTGCACAGGGGCAGGAGGGGCAGGCTTAGCTTGCTTCTCCTTAGGTGATCCACTTCAGGAGGGGCCCTGTGGCAGCAGCAGGGAGTCAGATCCGCTGCCGGAGGTTTGGCTCCGCAGAAGCGCAGAGTTGGGTGTTTGCGCGGAGCGAGCAAGTTCCCTGGCAGGAACTGGTTCTCTTTGGGATTTTGGCTGGGGGATGGGCGGGGAAGATGGCGCTGGCGAGTGCCTTTGTTCCCCACCTAACTGAGCTCTGTCGTCCGGGGGCTCAGCAGCTTTCCTTCCCTTTGTCCTCCAGCCTTCCCGCTTTCTGAGCAGAGCTGTTAACTTATGACCTCCCAGACGCTAAGTCACGCTTGCTGTAGGAACACAGTCCGTCAGGCCCCTCCGCTTTTTGCAAGCCAGACTCGGGGGCTCTGCTTGGCCGACGAGCCGCCCCTCCGCCCCGGCTCCCTCCCGCCAGTCCGTGGAGCGCGCACCGCCTCGCCGCCCTTCCTACCCTCTTCCGTGGGCCTCTCGTCTGCGCTTGGCTCCGGCGACTCCGTTCTGCTAATCCTCTGGTGGTTTTCTG
>NW_024419386.1:0-3132 GCF_014898765.1 Herpailurus yagouaroundi
TCTGGTAGAACTCCCCTGGGAAGCCATCTGGTCCTGGACTCTTATTTGTTGGGAGATTTTTGATAACCGATTCAATTTCTTCGCTGGTGATGTGTCTGTTCAAGCTTTCTATTTCCTCCTGATTGAGTTTTGGAAGAGTGTGGGTGTTCAGGAATTTGTCCATTTCTTCCAGGTTGTCCAATTTGTTGGCATATAATTTTTCGTAGTATTCCCTGATAATTGTTTGTATCTCTGAGGGATTGGTTGTAATCATTCCATTTTCATTCATGATTTTATCTATTTGGGTCATCTCCCTTTTCTTTTTGAGAAGCCTGGCTGGAGGTTTGTCAATTTTGTTTATTTTTTCAAAAAACCAACTCTTGGTTTCGTTGATCTGCTCTACAGTTTTTTTTAGATTCTATATTGTTTATTTCTGCTCTGATCTTTATTATTTCTCTTCTTCTGCTGGGTTTAGGCTGCCTTTGCTGTTCTGCTTCTATTTCCTTTAGGTGTGCTATTAGATTTTGTATTTGGGATTTTTCTTGTTTCTTGAGATAGGCCTGGATTGCAATGTATTTTCCTCTCAGGACTGCCTTCGCTGCATCCCAAAGCGTTTGGATTGTTGTATTTTCATTTTCGTTTGTTTCCATATATTTTTAAATTTCTTCTCTAATTGCCTGGTTGACCCACTCATTCGTTAGTAGGGTGTTCTTTAACCTCCATGCTTTGGGAGGTTTTCCAGACTTTTTTCTGTGGTTGATTTCAAGCTTCATAGCATTGTGGTCTGAAAGTATGCATGGTATGATTTCAATTCTTGTAAACTTATGAAGGGCTGTTTTGTGACCCAGTATATGATCTATCTTGGAGAATGTTCCATGTGCACTCGAGAAGAAAGTATATTCTGTTGCTTTGGGATGCAGAGTTCTAAATAGATCTGTCAAGTCCATCTGATCCAATGTCTCATTCAGGGCCCTTGTTTCTTTATTGACCGTGTGTCTAGATGATCTATCCATTTCTGTAAGTGGGGTGTTAAAGTCCCCTGCAATGACCACATTCTTATCAATAAGGTTGCTTGTGTTTATGAGTAATTGTTTTATATATTTGGGCGCTCCGGTATTCGGCGCATAGACATTTATAATTGTTAGCTCTTCCTGATGGATAGACCCTGTCACTATTATATAATATCCTTCTTCATCTCTTGTTACAGCCTTTAATTTAAAGTCTAGTTTGTCTGATAGAAGTATGGCTACTCCAGCTTTCTTTTGGCTTCCAGTAGCATGATAAATAGTTCTCCATCCCCTCACTCTCAATCTAAAGGTGTCCTCAGGTCTAAAATGAGTCTCTTGTAGACAGCAAATATATGGGTCTTGTTTTTTTATCCATTCTGATACCCTCTGTCTTTTGGTTGGCGCATTTAATCCATTTACATTCAGTGTTATAGAAAGATATGGGTTTAGAGTCATTGTGATGTCTGTATGTTTTATGCTTGTAGTGATGTCTCTGGTACTTTGTCTCACAGGGTCCTCCTTAGGATCTCTTGGAGGGCTGGTTTAGTGGTGACAAATTCCTTCAGTTTTTGTTTGTTTGGGAAAATCTTTATCTCTCCTTCTATTCTAAATGACAGACTTGCTGGATAAAGGATTCTCGGCTGCATATTTTTTCTGTCTAGCACCCTGACAATCTTGTGCCAATTCTTTCTGGCCTGCCAAGTTTCAAAAGAGAGATCAGTCACGAGTCTTATAGGTCTCCCTTTATATGTGAGGGCACGTTTACCCCTTGCTGCTTTCAGAATTTTCTCTTTATCCTTGTATTTTGCCAGTTTCACTATGATATGTCGTGCAGAAGATCGATTCAAGTTACGTGTGAAGCGAGTTGCCTGTGCCTCTTGGATTTCAATGCCTTTTTCCTTCCCCACTTCAGGGAAGTTCTCAGCTATAATTTCTTCAAGTACCCCTTCAGCACCTTTCCCTCTCTCTTCCTCCTCTGGGATACCAATGATGCGTATATTATTTCTTTTGAGTGTATCACTTAGTTCTCTAATTTTCCCCTCATACTCCTGGATTTTTTTATCTCTGTTTTTCTCAGCTTCCTCTTTTTCCATAACTTTATCTTCTAGTTCACCTATTCTCTCCTCTGCCTCTTCAATCCGAGCTGTGGTGGTTTCTATTTTGTTATGCATTTCATTTAAAGCGTTTTTCAGCTCCTCGTGACTGTTCCTTAGTCCCTTGATCTCTGTAGCAAGAGATTCTCTGCTGTCAGCTATACTGTTTTCAAGCCCAGCAATTAATTTGATGACTATTATTCTAAATTCACTTTCTGTTATATTATTTAAATCCTTTTTGATCAGCTCATTATCTGTTGTTATTTCCTGGAGATTCTTCTGAGTGGAATTCTTCTGCTTGGTCATTTTGGATAGTCCCTGGCATGGTGAGGCCCTGCAGGGCACTTCCCCTGTGCTGTGGTGTATAACTGGAGTTGGTGGGCGGAGCCGCAGTCAGACCTGATGTCTGTCCCCAGCCCACCGCTGGGGCCACAGTCAGACTGGTGCGTGCCTTCTCTTCCCCTCTCCTAGGGGCGGGATTCACTGTGGGGTGGGGTGGCCTGTCTGGGCTACTTGCACACTGCCAGGCTTGTGATGCTGGGGATCTGGCGTCTTAGCTGGGGTTGGTAGGCAAGGTGCACAGGGGCAGGAGGGGCAGGCTTAGCCTAAGCTTCTCCTTAGGTGATCCACTTCAGGAGGGGCCCTGTGGCCGCCGCAGGGAGTCAGATCCGCTGCCGGAGGTTTGGCTCCGCAGAAGCACAGAGTTGGGTGTTTGCGCGGAGCGAGCAAGTTCCCTGGCAGGAACTGGTTCTCTTTGGGATTTTGGCTGGGGGATGGGCGGGGAAGATGGCGCTGGCAAGCGCCTTTGTTCCCCACCAAACTGAGCTCTGTCGTCCGGGGGCTCAGCAGCTCTCCTTCCCTTTGTCCTCCAGCCTTCCCGCTTTCTGAGCAGAGCTGCTGTTAACTTATGACCTCCCAGCCGCTAAGTCGCGCTTGCTGTCGGAACACAGTCCGTCAGGCCCCTCCGCTTTTTGCAAGCCAGACTTGGGGGCTCTGCTTGGCCGGCGAGCCGCCCCTCCGCCCCGGCTCCCTCCCGCCAGTCCGTGGAGCGC
>NW_024419387.1:0-3379 GCF_014898765.1 Herpailurus yagouaroundi
TTTAAAGCGTTTTTCAGCTCCTCGTGACTGTTCCTTAGTCCCTTGATCTCTGTAGCAAGAGATTCTCTGCTGTCAGCTATACTGTTTTCAAGCCCAGCGATTAATTTTATGACTATTATTCTAAATTCACTTTCTGTTATATTATTTAAATCCTTTTTGATCAGCTCATTAGCTGTTGTTATTTCCTGGAGATTCTTCTGAGGGGAAGTCTTCCGCTTGGTCATTTTGGATAGTCCCTGGCGTGGTGAGGACCTGCAGGGCACTTCCCCTGTGCTGTGGTGTATAATTGGAATTGGTGGGCGAAGCCGCAGTCAGACCTGATGTCTGCCCCCAGCCCACCGCTGGGGCCACAGTCAGACTGGTGCGTGCCTTCTCTTCCCCTCTCCTAGGGGCGGGATTCACTGTGGGGTGGGGTGGCCCGTCTGGGCTACTTGCACACTGCCAGGCTTGTGATGCTGGGGATCTGGTGTCTTAGCTGGGGTGGGTAGGCAAGGTGCACAGGGGTGGAAGGGGCAGGCTTAGCTTGCTTTTCCTTAGGTGATCCACTTCAGGAGGGGCCCTGTGGCAGCAGCAGGGAGTCAGATCCGCTGCTGGAGGTTTGGCTCTGCAGCAGCGCAGAGTTGGGTGTTTGCGTGGAGCGAGCAAGTTCCCTGGCAGGAACTGGTTCTCTTTGGGATTTTGGCTGGGGGATGGGCGGGGAAGATGGCGCTGGCGAGCGCCTTTGTTCCCCACCAAACTGAGCTCTGTCGTCAGGGGGCTCAGCAGCTTTCCTTCCCTTTGTCCTCCAGCCTTCCCACCTTCTGAGCAGAGCTGTTAACTTATGACCTCCCAGCCGCTAAGTCTCGCTTGCTGTCCGAACACAGTCCGTCAGGCCCCTCCGCTTTTTGCAAGCCAGACTCGGGGGCTCTGCTTGGCCGGCAAGAAGCCCCTCCGCCCCGGCTCCCTCCCGCCATTCCTTGGAGCGCGCACACCCTGCCGCCCTTCCTACCCTCTTCCGTGGGCCTCTCGTCTGCGCTTGGCTCCTGCGACTCCGTTCTGCTAATCCTCTGGTGGTTTTCTGGGTTATTTAGGCAGGTGTAGGTGGAATCTAAGTGATCAGCAGGACGCGCGGTGAGCCCAGCGTCCTCCTACGCTGCCATCTTCCCTCCTCCTCTGTCATCGTTATTTTTAATTGAACACAGTATGGAGTAACTGTTGACAATCTTCCCAAGTCTGTCAGTAGGTCGGGAAGAGGGACCCCATCAAGTCAACCATTGCTTGTGGCTTTTCGGGGTATGGTGGAGTGTTGTGTTTCCAATTGAGGAGGTCGGTTGTAGAGAAAGGTAGATAACACATCATGGAATGGCTGGTCTGGACTGGTCCATCCTCATTCTGTCTTTCAGGCTCTCTCGTCTCCGTTACATACATTCGGAGAGTTTTAGGTCTGGGTCTGGGACGCAGTCTGGCTGATGGCCCATGTTGGGGTGGGTTATCTGGGTCTGAGAGCGGCGGGGAAATGGGCCGCACTGACTGCAGTGGCAACTGCACTGACTCTGACTGAGGCTGGAGAGACAGATGCAGGAGGAGTCTCAAGCTCCGGGGGAAGGAGAGAGAGCTTGAAGTGTCATGAGGAGGTGGAAAGACAATATCTTCCTCCATATCTCCTTCAAATATTAGAGGAGCAGTGGGTCGCTTCTTTGGCTCAGTTGGTGAGCCTCCAGATAGAGACTAAAACCTTTGCTTGGCTCTGTTTGCTAATGATGAATCACCTCTAAGGCAGTAGATTTGGGGCAATGTCAAGCCAGGAGTCGATGTACGGAAATGGATCAGGGTGGCCTGGGTTCCCAGTGACTATTAGCCAAACCTGCTGCACTGTTTGAGCATCTAATGTCCCTTCTGGAGGCCATCCTACATTGAATGTGGGTCATTCTAGTTCACAAAATTTCCTTAACTTCTTGGGTGTCGTTGTCACCCCGAGGTAACCTGAAAACCCCTTTTAACAATTTTTGATCACGACCTCTAAAATCGTAGGCTTACTGTGATTTCATCCCATTATTAATTTCTGTCTCATATTTGGTGTCACAAAGATGGACAAAGTTAGGATATACCGCCAGATGAGAGGCCTATTCAGATACTACTCTGGTCGCATTTCTGAGGGAAATTTAGGTGAGGTTTGACTATAGTGGACTCGGCTTTGTGACTTGTGATGGAAATCTGATCCGATACTGCCCTAGACTTTATACTCTCACAATGACACAGGGGAGCCCATTCAGAATCCAAAGACTTTTGGAGACCATAACGGTGCCCGTCCATGAAGCCACACACTCTAACTCGACTGGCAACCCTGGCTTAGCTGCACATCCTCTCTCTCTCTCTCTCTCTCTCTCTCTCTCTCTGTCTCTCTCTCTCTGTCTCTCTCTCTCACACACACACACACACACACACACACACACACACACACACACACACACACATGCGCGCACGCACACACACCAGAGTCTGTTACATTTCCCTCCACAAAATTTTCTACCTGGGACACCTTAAGTCCTCTGGGGATTGATCATGTCCCCGTTCCGCTCTTTTGGGTATGCCGACACTTCGGGGCCCCGGCCTTACCAGTTCCATGGAGCAGGACATGCCTAAGACAACGGAGAAGTTGGCTGCTGAAATTCAGGTAGAGCATGCACTTTGTCCCTTTCGAGCCTTTGCTTTACCACCACCTCGCCTTTCTCCCAAACCGGGGGCAACAATGGGCCAGTGCGGTTGGGTTTCCTGGTCAGCAATCTAGTATGTTTTCGAACCAGGCTGGAACACTGGAGGAAAGCCAAGTGGCACTCAGAGAGTTTGGTCAGAGAGTTTGGGTCACCAAAGGTCTGAGCATGGAGTTAAGTGGGGATGGTAATTTATAGTCGTCAGCTTCCTTATCTGTGGGGGTTTTCGCACATACACCAAACAAAGGAAGAAGAACCCAGAAGCGAGGTTGCTAAGCTAGAGACCAGAGTCTGTTTGAGCCCCGTTGACCCTCTTTAGAGTACTTTATTCACTTCTCCAACAAGAGTAGAGCTCTCAATACCACATAGTATATGCTCATTAAATCTATATTAAGTGAATGAGTTCTATTGCTTCTGTATAGGAAATATAACAAGATTTTTGACAATCTATATGGCAAGAGTCCCCAGACCATCACATTATAGGGATTTCAAGGTTGTCTAGTCTCCACACAATATCAAGGTTTGGCTATAACCACCATAAGCTAACCCTACAACCTCACATCCTGGATCATATAATGCCCCTGTCTCCTCCTCATTCACAATCTTTTGCAACTGAGTGCAGACAATTACATAATGTGGTCTTGTGTGTGTGTGTGTGTGTGTGTGTGTGTGTGTGTGTGTGTGTGTGT
>NW_024419387.1:3389-5712 GCF_014898765.1 Herpailurus yagouaroundi
TGTGTGTGTGTGTGTGTGTGTGTGTGTGTGTGTGTGTGTGTGTGTGTTTTGTGTGTGTGTTTTCTGGTTACCACATGCCCGTGTTGGTTGCATGCTGAATTCATAGGTCTTCATTCATAGGTCTTCAGATTGAAAGTGTAGTCGAGGACCAGTGTGCCCAAGGAGACTCCTTCACACCTGGACCTAATTTAGATAAAAATATCCTGGACTGAGCTGATGTTACAATCCTTGGGTCTTTAAGAGGGAGGATACTTGGGGTAGGGTGAGGATATTTTTCATGCAGGATGAGAGTGAATAATAGGAAGCCCGCAGACAGGCTGTGACAGTCTAAAATATGTTCATAAATTCTCTTTTAAGCCCTCCATTCCCTTTTCCTTAAGCATACACCAGATGTACTGAGTGATTTTGAAAACTAGAAGACGGTGGAAGTGATAGTGAGTTAAAAACACTCTGAAGAGCAAATATTGTGGTTCCAATGGTGTTGTGGTTAGGGGAAAATCGATGGAAGGTGCAACTGGCCATTGGACCCTAGGATTCTATGAGTGGAAGAGATGAACATAAGGGAAGAGAAACAAAAATTATATAAAATCAGGGAGGGGGCAAAACAGAAGAGACTCATACATATGGAGAACAAATCAAGGGTCACTGGAATGGTTGTGGGAGCGGGGATGGGCTAAATGGGTAAGGGGCACTGATGAATCTACTCCTGAAATCATTGTTGTAATACATGCTAACTAATTTGGCGGCAAACATTAAAAAAATGAAAATAAATCAATTACAAAAATCAGCTAGAATTCTACACTATCAAAATTATCAATTAAATTTGAGAGTGGACTCAAGATATCTTCAGATGTACAGACACAGAACATTTGATTCTACTCATTCTTCATTAGGAAGTTATCTGAAGGTGTACTCCAGCAAAACAAGGAGAGAAAAAATAAAGAAAAATTATACTTAATAATAGGCAACATTAACAGAGTGTTTATTTTCGTGCCAGACACTGTTATGGGTTATTTTCACATATTATTACATATGAACCACACAACAATCTTATAAAGTATATACAATTACCATTATTATCTTCGAGAGGAGGAAAAGAGGGTTATAAAGAAGCCAAATAACTCATCCAACATCCAACTTACACAGTTGGTAAGTGGAACAACTAAAGTCTAACCCCAGGCCTTCTGGCTCAAGAGTCCAGGCTTTTAAATGCTCCCTAACTTCCCGGATAGCCATATTACCATGAAACCATGGAAACAAACTGGGAGCGTAGCAGAGGAAAATCACAGGAAGGAAGCTATGAAGCAGACCTACTGAGTCACCACCTAAATAAGTCAGGAAAAGAGAAGGGTCCAGTGAGAGACCGCTAAGAGGTTAGCAGGAAGATGTCATAAGTAGTATGATTTGATAGCACTGTAAGAGTGCAATAAAGCAAAGAAGTGCAATTAGAAAATTAAGGAGAACCAGAAAATATCCAAAAGACGGCTTTAGTCTGAATGAGCCAAGTGAAACATGGCATGGTTTAAAGCACTGATGGAAAACAAACAGAAAGGATCCATTTCACCTTGATGCTAGAGATGTCCTCATTCAGCAGGTCCAAGGACTCCAGGAAAAGAGTAGTAATTCTAATGTTTGCATATTATTTAAGAATCCCAATAATTTAAACCATTTATTAGTTTTCAAGTTTTAGAATCAACCTTGAACCCTCTAAAGAGACTTGATTGCAGAGCATAACAGCAGTGTTAACAACAATGACAAACAGAAGCCCAAAGTTGATGGGAGACGGAGAAAAAGTGCAGCAAGGTTAAGGAAGATCTTCATCTTACACTGTAAGGAATGAAAAATGATAGTACAGGTAAGGGAACTAGGTCTCTATTTTAAAATTACATTTGTGGGGTACCTGAGTGGCTCGGTGAGTTCATAATCCAACACTTGATTTTGGCTCAGATGATGATCTCACAGTTCATAAGACTAAGATGAGCATTAGGTTCTGCACTGACAGCTCAGAATTCTCTCTCTCTGCCCCTATCCTGCTTGAGCATACTCTCTGTCTCTCTCTCTCAAATAACATACATTCATACATACATACATACATACATACATACATACATACATACATACATACATACATACATACATACATACATACATATAAACATAAAAATATATCGTGTGATGGTTAATTCCATGTTTTAACTGGGCTAAGCCACAGGATACCCAGATGTATAGCTAAACATTATTTCTAGTGAGTCTGTGAGGACATTTCTTAGTACAAATAAGATCTGTATATCAGTAGACTAAGCAAGACACATTGCCTCCCAAC
>NW_024419388.1:0-1026 GCF_014898765.1 Herpailurus yagouaroundi
GCAGAGAAAGCATTTGACAAAATACAGCATCCTTTCTTGATAAAAGGATTCCACCAAAAAACTGTTAAATGATCCATGAATTCAGCAAAGTGGCAGGGTATAAAATTAATGCACAGAAACTAGTTGCATTCTTGTACACAAAGAAGCAACAGAGAAATCACAGAATCGATCCCATTTACAGTTGCACCAAAACCCATAAAATACCTAGGAATAAATCTAACCAAAGAGATGAAAAATCTATACACTGAAATCTATAGAAAGATTATGAAAGAAATTGTGATGACAAACACACAAAAACGAAAAACATTCCATGCGCCTGGATAGGGAGAACAAATATTGTTAAAATGTCAATAGTACCCAAAGCAATCTACATATTCAATGCAATGCCTATCAAAATAACACCAGCATTATCCACAGAGTTACAACAAACAATCCTTCAACTTGTATGGAACCAGAAAAGACCCCGAATAGCCAAAGCAATCTTGAAAAAGAAAACCTAAGCAGGAGGTATCACAATCCTGGTCTTCCAGCTGTATTACAAAACTGTAATCATCAAGACAGTACGGTACTGGCACAAGAACACTCAGATCAATGGAAGAGAATAGGAACACAGAATTGGACCCACAGATGTATGGCCAACTAATCTTTGACCAAAAGAAAGAAGATCCAATGGAATAAAGACAGTCTCCTCAGCAAGTGTGCTGGGAAAACTGGACAGTGATATGCAGAAGAATGAGCCTGAACCACTTTCTCACACAAAAAGACACTCAAAACGGATGAAAGACCTAAATGTAAGATAGGCAGCCATCAAAATCCTCAAGGGGAAAGCAGGCAAAAACCTCTTAATGTTGGCGTCCACATCTTCTTACTCAACACATCTCCAGAGGCAAGGGAAACAAAAGCAAAACTGAACTATTAGGACCTCATCAAAATAAAAAGCTTCTGCACAGAGAAGGAAACAATCAGCAAAACTAAAAGGCAACCAACAGAATGGGAGAAGATATTTGCAAACGACATATGAGATAA
>NW_024419389.1:0-2191 GCF_014898765.1 Herpailurus yagouaroundi
CTACAGTGTCATCCTTCACTCTCAAGGACATATTCTTCAGGGTGTATGTGTGTTGGATCCTGCTCATGGAGACATTGCCTATTTCTCTAACACAGGTAGAGGCACTTGGTCTGCCACCAACTCACATCCCAGCTCACTTTAATGGAGCTAAAGCACTGTCACTGTCCACAAACACCAGTGCTCCCTGTGACCACGTTTCCCACTCCCTCCCCTTTGCCGACAACTCTCTACCCTGACAGACACAGCTGCTCCTCCTTCCTGGAAGTTCCTCTAACCTGTCCCTCCACTCATCTCTCTCATGGGAGGGAGAGGGCACTGAAAATTCAGTTCTTCCCTGTTCCCAGTACCTGCAACACTGTAATTTCTCGATAAAGTTTTTTTGACTTAACTTGTAAAGTAAAATATTTATTACATATTTTTTTACAACTGAACACAACTTAATTATGACAAACATTCCCTTGAAGAGTTACTAAACTTTGAAGCCCTCTCTCATTCTCATATACAGCGATCATTTCTTTTCACACTTGATCTGTCCCTGTCCCTCACTGCAAAATGGGGATACTAAGGCACAGTGCCCATAACCTGCTGCGGGAGATTACACCTGAGAGCCGACTCTTACAGCACCATTAGTAACTCCATATGCTCTTGACAGAGGATGAATTTTATTTGGTCTCTGTGGCCCATGACCTGTGACCTGGGGTAGGACCCTGCACTTCTGTGAGCCTTATAGTGTCACTTACACAATGTGTTCAGAAAATAAAGACACACTCCACCTTTGAGGTCTCAGTGTCCAGGCCAGCCAAGGAGCAAACCCAGGACATGAACTGGGAGGGAGATATCAGTCCCAGACTGTGAGACCAGGCTCCTCCTCCCCTCTCTGTGTCCTTAGGGGCTGAGCCCTTCTCTGAACGCCTGAGGCTCAGCTTATTTGCATAACCAGCAGGTCTCTCAAGAAAGGGGATAAGACAGGCCTGGGAGGAACTTTGCCCAGCTTCTGGCGTCTTGGTAGCAGCATCAGGGCACTTCCACCATGGCCTGGACCCCTCTCCTCCTCAGTGTCCTGGCATACTACCCAGGTGCTGTGCCCAGGCTCACACCCACCCCAGCCTCAGAGATATAAGACAAAACTGAGTCTGACTCTGAGCTCAGCAGGGAGCTGTCTGGGGGGGGGGGGGGGGGGGGGCGGAGGGGCAGGATGTCTATTACACTGTATGGGATGAGGGACTAGAGGGGTGTAATCCCTCCACCTGTGCTCACTGGCTCTGTGTGAGCCCTGAGGGGGTGGTCCTGAGCAGAGAAAGGCGTGGATGGGTTCTCATTTTCAAGACTCCATCCACTAGTCCCATAAGCCTCTGGGACTGAAACTTATAAGAGGAGTCACCCTAGAGCCCAGAGAATTCCTAGAGCTCTATTCAGGCCAGGCAACTTAAGGGATTTCCTGGAAATGGGTCCTTTATCTTCCAGCCCAACTCATTTTTTCTCTCTTGCAGGTTCTGTGGCCTCCTATATGCTGACTTAGCCCTGCTTGGTGTCAATGACCCTGGGACAGACAGCCTGGATCACCTGTGGGGGAAACAACACTGGAGGTAAAATGTTCACTGGTACTAGCAGAAGCCAGGCCAGGCACATGCTGGTTATCTGTTATGATATCGATCGGTCCTCCGAGATTCCTGACCCATTCTCTGGCTCCAACTTAGGGAGCATGACCACACTGACCATCAGTGGAGCCGGGGCTGAGAATAAGGCTATTACTGTCATGGGTGGAACAGTGGTAATGTTCACAGTGAGACAGGCAGTCAAAGAAATGAGACACAAATCCCTTGCCCATCTGTGTCACACTCTCTTCCAGCCCCAGGAGGCCTTTGGACAAAGCAATGAGCAGATCTGACCCAGGCCCCCAGATCTGAGTCCCCAGAACCCCCCCCCCCCAGCCCACCAGGCTTGTTCTGCACAGGGTGGATCAGGAGAGGATAGGCCCACAGTTATTGTGACTATGTTTCATTTGTTACTGTGAGTGGAGGAATGACTGAACAGGTTAGAAGACATGGAAGATATTTTCTAAAGACCAAATCTTTTAAAACTTCCCAAAATGAAAATTACATGATTTGAACACATTGATATTGTCAGCAGATTCGACGCCACAGAAGAAGAGATTAGTGAAGTTGCTTTTGTGGCAATAAAAACTATTCAG
>NW_024419390.1:0-8231 GCF_014898765.1 Herpailurus yagouaroundi
CCCCCTGGCGTGAGACTTCAAGGATTTCCAGTCCCTTCACTAGAGTGACCTGTGTTTTCCCGACCGCACGACGAGGCTCCCCGAGGCACTGCCGTCTGGGAAAGCGCACGTCTGGAGCGTCAACCAGGCAGCGCGGGGAGGCCCAGGGGCCCCTGGCCACCTTCTGCTGGGGAGCGGACAAGCAGAGCCGCCTCCACAACCCCGAGGACCAGAGCTCGGCCGGTGAGCCGGGGGCCCCTCGGCCGGGCCCAGACCCCAGGCCCTGCCTGGCGCAGAGGGGCCGGGGACCTCCGTGACCAGCCAGGCGTCCTCTCTGGCACGAAGGCCGTGCCGGGAAGAGACACATCCCCCGCGGAGGGGCCGAGTCCGGGTCCGGCACGGCCGCTGCCTCCTGACCGAGAACTCGGGACAAGGGGAGCCTCGGGGACCCCGTCCCCGAGGCAGCAGAAACAGGCCTCACTGCGTCTCCTTCTTTCCGCCCTGGATCCACTGCTTCAACAGGTACTCGTAGTAGCTGTCGGCCCTGGCGCCCAGAGTGAACACTCCCATGTGAGTGAAGAGGCCGCTGTGCGTGTTGATGAACATGGGCACCAGCCCGTCCTTCTTCCCCGACAGGGAGTGCACACGCCTCGTCACCTCCTCCGCGGCCTCCTGGGACACACACACACACACACACACACGGGGAGAGCGCGGGTGAGCCAGGGGGACGGGGCTGCCGGACCTCGGGCCAGCCGAGGAAGGCGGGCCTCGTCGGCTCACCCCTCCTCCGTGACAGGCGGGCCCGTTCCCAGCGGAGGACGGAAGAGGACGGAAGAGGCCGGTGTCCCGGCCCACGGCGCTCCCCTGCCCGGCTGCACCGGGCAAGGGCTTCTGAGGGTGGCCCCAGCCACGCGGCAACCAGGTCCCCACCCTCACACGCGGCTGCCTCGATGAGCGGGCAGATGCCGAGGGCCCCGAACACGGGGCTGAGCTCCTCCTCCTGGCAGGGGACCGTGTCTGAAGGCCACAGCCGCGGTCCCCGGGACCTCCTGCCCAGGCGTGGCCGTCTGCTCCCGCTCGCTGGAGGGAAGGCAGGCGCGTCTGCTTCCGAGCCCGCGGTCGCGGCACACCCGCCCGCCGATCCTGTTCATCCTTCGAGACCCAACCAACCTCAGCTCCTCCCGGGCAGCGCCACGCATCTGTGCTCCATGGCCCTGTGCGCGTTTGCTCACGGCGCTCGGGACCCTGCCTGGGGAGTGACTTCCTGGCCTCCACCCGCCACGTACGGCCCGCCCCTTTTTACAAAGTCCTCTGAGGCAGGAGCGGCTTCAATTTCCCTTGGGTCTCCGGCAGCTACAGAGATCCGGCATCGCAACGGCGCCCGGCCGGCGTCTCAGAGCAAACAGAGAGACGCTGAGCTTCCGGAGTACGAGCCAACGACAGGAAAGCCGCTAATCCGCCGACAGGCAGACAGGCACCCGGACGCCCACCTCCACCCGGGAGATGAACACGGGGCCTGCGGGCGTTTGGAAAACGCCACACGTCATCAGGACAAAATCCACAGCCCAGAGGAGGCACCCTCACGTGCCCACCGCGAAGGCTACCGAGAAAGACCGGAGGACAAGCGCGGGCTGCCGCGGAAAAGCCAGAGCCCTGTGTGCGTGCGCCTGGAACCTTCTCCCGGGAGCGCCGCTCTTACCACCCCCAGCTGCTCCTCAACGCACGAGAGCCCGGACAGCACGTGGTCCGACCGCACGATGGCAGACCACCGGGCCACGAAAAGGGATGCTTCGGACACGTGCTACGACACGGGTGCGCTTCTCCCGGACGCTTCCAGCGCGGACGAAGACGTCACGCGTGGCGACAGAACCGGCCACAGACGGCCCACGCCGTACGTAGGACCTCACTCACGCCGAGCATTCCAAACAGAGAAAGCCACGCACGACAAGTGGATTTGCGGCCACCGAGGCAGGGGGCCCGGGTGGGAGCGCTAGGGTGCGCTGGCCTACTTCCTGAGGCGAGGACCTGGTTCTGGAATCAGACGGTGGCGGCCGCTGCCCACGTGGGACTGTGGCGCGGCGTTCGAGCCAAGAGGCAAAACTTGCTGACGTTCAAATCGCAGCTCAGGTTTTTAAGGCAGAGGAAGAGTGACGAGGCAGAGCGCCAAGTCCAGAGGGTCCGCCGCGTCCTGGAGACTCACCCACAAGGAGAGGGACCCCGGCCAACGGGGTCGGGGCGAGGGTCAGGAGCGAGGTCCACAAGGACCGTCAGCGACGGGCTAGCGAGGCCGAAACCCACGACCGTGGGCCCCTGCCTCGCTCCCGGCACGGACCACCCCCGGGGGCCACCACAGCACGAGGCAGGGGGCAGTTGGGACCCCAAGGACACGGGCCCGCGCTCGGACTCAGCCCCCAGTCGACACCCTTCCCGCCCGCGCAGCTGAGGAAAGGCGAGGAACGAGGGACCGGAAAGCACACAGGACGGTGGTCCCGCGGCCCGGGGTCAAGTCCACGCACGCCTCCGCTTGGTGTGACGCCTCCGGCCGGCAGGCCGGCCCCCCGTACCTGAAACTTCTTACTCCCCGTGAGGCGGGAGAGCTCTCGGAACTCCAGCTGAATGCTCGTGACCTCGGCCACCGTGCTGTCCGAGGTCCAGCGGGGCGGGTGGGCGGCTCCGGTGCCGATGTTCACGTCCGAGTATGGGATCCTGGAGGGCGTCTGGAACGCAGGCAGCAGCCGATTCCCAAAGTCTTCCTGATGACGCGACACGACGAGGACCGAGGTTTCCCGTCACACGCCAGCCTCGGCTCCGTTCCACGACGCCCACCCTCCCGCCCCACCCCCGCCACCCCGCCACCCGCGCTCACCCCCGTAAGCGGACACGGGACCTCACTGGCTTCACGTGGCCTCGGCGCTCAACAGCGGTGAGACCGAGGAGCCCCGAGAGCGCTTCCCCACGGGTCGCGACGGTGACAGGGACCTTCCCACGCACGTGCGCGGGAGCGAGACCCAGACGACCGGGGAGACGGGAGACCCGGAACAGACCCCCGCGCCCACCCCCCGGGGGCCCCTCGAGCCGCGGAACCTCCACCGGCGCCCGGACACTCACGGCCTTCCTCAGGAAGAGGTCGTCCCCGGACAGGTGGTAGGCGCTCAGAAGGCCGCCCAGGATCCGGATCGTGCTCTCGAACAGGTTGACGTCCACGTCTTTCTGAAACCGGAGCTTCTTAGACACCCACTTGCGGGCTTCTTCAAACTCTGCGACGGGAGACGGGGTGGGAGCGGCAGTAGGTTACAGGTCCCGGCGCCCCCGTGACCGCTCGCTGGCTCTGGGGCCACGTGCGTCCTCGTGTCTCTCTCTCCCGAGGGGCCTCGCCATCACTTCCCACGGCAAGGGGACACACCGCGGGGCCCCCTGCACCCGGAGGACGGGCAGCCAGCGAGCCGTCGTGAGCACCAACGCTGACGGGTAAAGGCCACGGCACAAAGGGCCACGTGAGTAACTCAGGGGGAGCCTCTGGCCTCTACGGAACACCGGAAATGGGCTCCGAGAGACCGATTCGGAAGTACCCAAAGACCCGTAGCCTCAACCACACCCCGTCCACGTGGCCTGAGAAGGGTGTGATGGAGAGACCCGGGACGCCGATGGCCTCATAGGATCACGTGCCGCCTCCCACCAGGGAGCCCCTCTCCGGCTAGGACGGGAGCACGGGCTGGAACTGCCCCCGGACGCCAGCCCAGGCCTTCGGCCGGGAGCCGAGGGGGCGACTGCCCTGAGCGTCCCCGGGACGCCTGCCATCAAGGGACAAGGCGACTGCCTGCCGCCCAGGGGAAGGGAGAGCTCCTCAGACGGAAACAGTGGCGTCTACACCCTCCAGGGCACGGCTCGCTCGCTCACTCGCGCGCCCAAGCGTTGCACCGGGGGAACTTGGCCGCGTGCTCGGGGACGAGCAGGTACCTCTTTTCAGACCCAAAATCCACATGGTGTCCAGGGCGTCAATCAGCGTAAGTCCCAGGCCAAACCACTCGCTGAAGGACCTGGACACGGGTTTCAGCTCGTCGTGGCCCCAGGCGAACTTGCGGTAGCCGGTCCACGCGTGGCGGAAGGCGTCTATCACGGCCCTCTGACGCTCGTTCGGGGAGGCTGGGAGGAAGACGGCGGGTCGTGGGGACCGGAACCGCCCGGGGTTCAGACACCGCCCCTCTGCAGCCCCAAGCCGCGGGGGCGCTCAGTGGGGTGGGGGGACACCGTCCGGGGCCGCGGGTCAGCAGCGGACGACCCCAAAGATCGGGGCGCGGCGCCGCCGGGCTCGGGGCCGCACGGCTGGACGCGGCTGCCAAGGTGGCGAGGCCTCCAGGGCCCACACGCGACGGCTCGGCCTCTCATCCGCCTGGCCTGCGCCCGTCCGCCTCCGCCAGACGCCCGGCGGGCACGACTCTCTGGAGCTGCGGGGAACGCGCGGTGGGCGGCGGTGTTTGAGGCAGCAGACCGGTGCCTGCCGCTCCGCCACGGCAGCCGCGCTGTGCAATCCGGCCGGGGGAGCATCCGACGTGGCGGGCGGGCGGGCGGGCCCCGGTGACCTCCACGAGAGCGCCTCATCTCACAGGTGCCCGCGTCGCGCGTCAGCAGCTCTGGGTGTTTTCGGGGAGGGAACAGCGTGTGGCAGACACACCCAAGGCCGCCCTGGGGCCCTTCCAGGGTGGCCTTGACGCCGACCGAGAAGGTTTCTCCCCTCCACACAGCCGGAGGACCAGGCACGAGTTACAGGGCCACCGGGCGGACAGAAACGTGGGCGTCGGCGGCTTCGCGACACGTGTCCTCTCGGTGTGGCCCGAGGCCCAGTCGTGTTGGTATCTGCGGCTCTGACATCGGTCCTCAGAGCCCCGCGATCGCTCTGCCTCCCCCCCACACGCCCGGGCCGCCCGTCCGGGCTCTGGGCGCCTTCTTCCTCCTCCCCTCCTCAGTGGCAACAGCGACAGGACCGGAGGGTCCCAGCCCGGGCCCCAGGCTCGGCTGACCCGGCGCGAGCCCCCGCTCCGGGAGGCAAATGGCCGTGGCCGCTGCCGGCCTAACCTCGGTTCTCCCGTCCGTGGAACGGGCCTACGACAGACCGATGACCTCAAAGGCCGCCACGAGAACCAGAGCAGACAGGCCGCACGGAGCGTACAAAGCGCCAGTGCCCCGGGGGCCCTCCACTACAGGTGCCAGAACGCAGGACCCCAGGACCCCACCGAGCCAGGGCCGTGTCTTCGCTCTCCCCAGGCCCCGCGCTGGCACGGACGCGGGCAGTTCCCGCACAGGCGGCCTGTGGCTGCCGCGACGGGCCTGGGACCGCGGGCCGCCGTGGAGCCCCGTGTCCTCCCCGAGGCTCTACAGAGAGCTGGGGCCCGCCCGGGTGCCCAGCTGGGTGTCCACGCGCCCTCTCCGTCACCATGTCCGGGTGAGGCCCGACGGGGCGCCGGCGGGGCCTTACCTGGTTGGTTCTGAATCCCGGGGGCCTGTGAGGAAGGCTTGGTGGGGGGGCCCCCTGCCTTTCTCGAAGGGGGTTCGGTGCCCTGCTCCGGCTCGATCACTGCACCCCTCCAGCTTCAGGGAGAGGAGGAAGAGGAGTCAGCCGGCTCGAGGGCAGGGATGCAAACGCCCGCGGGCACAGCCTGGCTGGGCTCGTGGCGGCCCTCCGCTCCGTGCGGCACGACGCGGAGAAGGCAGGGCCCCGCCCCCACCGGGGTCCCGCTCTCTCCACTGTCTGCTCTGAGAGGAGAAGCCGCTTCAGACAGCGCGCCGATCCTATCCCTTTGTTTTTCAGGAAACGTCAAACGGACCGGCCTCTGCGCATCTAGCGACCCGTGCTGCCTCGTCTC
Source organism: Herpailurus yagouaroundi (assembly GCF_014898765.1). Lineage (NCBI taxonomy): Eukaryota > Metazoa > Chordata > Mammalia > Carnivora > Felidae > Herpailurus > Herpailurus yagouaroundi. The sequence continues at coordinate 5,841 of NW_024419390.1, forward strand.
TGACGCTCCCTGTACCTGACCACCGTTCTCTGTGTGCTCTCTTCCTGACGAGCGTCGCCCACCACCTCGTCCCTCCGCCTCGTGTCATCCTGCCTCCGGTCCTTGGAGTCTTTGTCGGGGGCTCTAATCTGCAGGTTGGGCGGTCCCCGTCGGAAATGCCTCTGAGGCTTCTAGATCGAAACGAGAGCCACTCGTGAAAACAGTTCAACGCCCCAGGAGCCGCCACTCCGTTTCCACCTGGGATGCTCTCCCTATCAGACCCAACCCCACGGACCGCGTGGAATGGCTGGTGGCGCACGGCCCCCGGAGGAGATGCCTTCCCGCTCCCACGGCAACACGCAGATTTGGCCAGAAGATCCTTTCTCACCATCCCCGGGCCCTGACCAACCGGGGCGGAGACTGTGCCAACGGGCTGGCGCAGCCCTGGGCAGTGGGTTAGCATCCTGGCCCAGGAGGGTTCCAGGCCGTCACAGGCCCTAAAGGTAGCGATAAAGGGTCAGAGCCACGTCCCCGTGGATGGAGGCGCAAAGAACGCTGTCCCGGGCCCGTGCCCCAGGACCCCCACCCTTCGTGCTCAGAACCGGGCGGCCAGGGCACCGGGTCCAGGGACGGAGCGCGGGGGCCCAGGCGTAGCCTGTCGTCAGCGGAGGGCGGGAGGAGGCCCCTCCTCCGCAGGACACAGCAAGGAGGCCGACTCAGGGATCGAGCACACCTCTGCCGCTCAGGACCCACAGGACCCGTGAAGAGGTCCTCGTTGTGAAGACGCCAGTGCCACGGAGCCGGGACCCCCGTGGCCAAGAGGACGGGATCTGGCCGCGCGCAAAGCACCGGGGCTGCCCCAGGCCTGGGGCACGAGTGCCGGAGTCCGAGCAGCAGGAAAGGTCCCAGCGGCCCCGCCACAGGGGGCCCCGCGCCCCGAGGCCCGGACCCGGGGAGCCGTGCACACCGACCCCGGCCGCCCCCACAGACGGGATCACGGGCCTCCCGGGCAACGGAAGCGTGTCTTTCGGCGGGCAACCGTGCAGGCGGGCTCTGCTCCCATCGCCGTCACGAGAGCCCAGGTGCACGAGAGCGGCCGAGAGGAGCGAGAGACGTGCGTGTCGGCTCCACGAGGGAGGACGTGAGCCGTCTGACACACAGCCTCCGAGTAAGACGGTTTGCAGAGAGGCCTCCTGGCCGCTCCCCGTGGGGCCTGACCCCAGCCCCCTTCCCCGCCCACGCCCTCTGAAACCGCAGCTCCCGGAACAAGCCCAGCTCCCCCTGCCTCGGGCGACGTCACCGGACTCAAGCCCTGCTCTCCCGACTCCACCCAGGACCAGCGGCTGCCCGGTCTCACGCCGCAGTGCAGCGTCCCGTCCCCAGCCTCATCCCTGGAGGACACCGCGGCCACCGGCCTGCTCCCGCCGGCCTGCAGCTCCTCCAGACAAGGGGCGGGTCTGTTTCGCTCACCAGCAGGTATCCCAGGGGAAGGAAGGAGAGAACATTCCTCCTCCTTGCCCAAGCGTCATCCCACTGGCTCAGAATAAGGGGCGCAGGGCGCGAACATCAGACAAACAACAAGGGAAAGAACCGCTCCCCCGTCCGTGTGGAACGTCGCGCGCGGTTCTGAAACGCCCGTGGGACCGACCCCGGTCGCAACCCCACGTGGAGTTCACCGAACGAACCTGGGGTAAAAGCCCCGGCGAGTTTTCTGGATTAGCATCTGCCTTCTGAGGAGCCGGCAAGACGGGCGGATCTGCTGGTCTCACCTTCCGCTCTTCCGCTGACCTGCCATCCACGGCTAAACGAGAGAACAGATTTTATCCCAAACGTGCCGCACAGCCCCAAGGAGAGCCCGAGCGAGCGCGCGGAGGAACACGTCTAGGTGGGCGCTCCTCACCACGAGAGGACACCGTGAGACCTGGGGAAGGTCCTTCAAACCAACTCGAGAACGGCCAAGGGTAACCAAACCTTCCTCAAAGCACTCGGCAGCTTCCGTCCTGCAGCCCAGCCCACACGGACCTCCCCTCAGCGGCTTCCCTTCCAGGAAGCGCAGACGCTGGCCTATGTGCAGCTGTCTCCAGCCGCCTGCAGCAGCTCCCGAGCTTTCCTCCCCCACAGGGGTTCCCTACGCCCTCACCCAGACTGCCCGGCCGCTCGGAACACACGGTAACACGTGTCAGGAAGTTCAGGGAGCGTGTCTGGACGGGGCACGCGACCTCAGGACCCGAACGTCTCCGTGAGGCACAGAGGACGGAGCCCTTACACCGGACACCCAGGAAGCAGGCGGGCAACATCACGTTAACCCGAGCCACGTTCTAGCAGGGTGGCTAAAGACACTCTCCGCTCCTTTTCATCTGCGCTTCTCGCCAATTCGCGGACGCTCCAGGCGCTTAAGGCGCACGGCCAGAC
>NW_024419391.1:0-5534 GCF_014898765.1 Herpailurus yagouaroundi
TGACACCTCTGGGCAGCTTTGATAAGACCTACCCAGAATTCAAGGCCTCTCTTCCTGCAGAAGTGGAATAAAACCTACTTTTGCTCTATTGAGAACATGCTTTTTCTCACAGTCAGGCAGAATCTTTGCTCAGGATGCTTGGCAAGTATCTGGCATAGAGGTAATTTTCTAGCAGCTGCCACCAGACACCCAGACTCCTGATCTAGTAACAAAAAAAAAAAAAAAAAAAAAAAAAAAGATTATTGATTATACCACTTGGGAAGCAGGTAAAGTGAAGGTGGCTCAGGAAAACTTGTAATAAAGATTGTGGGGATTTATTTTAAACATAAACATCAAATGTCCAGTCTTACCTTTTAGTTCTGAAGTCACAGGAAGATATCCCTTCTTGCATAGGCACTGTATCTCTCCAGGAGAATTTTTAGAGGGTAATTTACGAATTGATCACTGTGGGGGACAACTAAATTATTGTAGAGACTCTTTTAAGGCCTTGCAAAGATTCAAGATGAAAGAACTTAATTTTTGATCTCTAGAAGATTACAAATGTGACAAACCAGTCTATATACTACAACATAAGGTTGACTAAAACATGTGCAAAATTCTATGGAAGTACAGAGGCAGAATTGCTGGAAAGATTTTATGTTTCTTAGTGAAACATTTGAGCTGGTACCCAGAAATTTAATAATTTCTTTTTATTAAAATGGATGAAGGTGGTCAACAGCAACAACAATCAATTTTAAAATGTTTATTTATTTTTGAGAAAGAGATAGAAAGAGGGAGCAAGAGCAGGAGAAGGGAAAAGAGAGGGAGATGGAGAATCCAAAGCAGTCTCCCCACACCAACAGCAGAGAGCCCAATGTGGGGCTCAAACTCATGAAACAAACCATGAGATCATGACCTGAGCCAAAGTTGGAGGCTTAGCTGACTGAGCCACCCAGATGACCCTTAAAAAATAGTTTTAAAATGTTTTAAAGAGTGGAAAGAAAGAATATTCCAGCCATAGGGAACAGTATGAGCAAAGGCTTGGAGACATGGAAAATATATGGTAAAATGGAAGGCGATAAGTAGACTATAGTTCTAGAGTTGAAAGTAGAGGAGACTGTAATAGAGAGAAAGTCTAAAAAGAATTTCAAGGCCAGAATATACACAGCTCTGAATCCCAGGCTAAGGAGATTTCATTTCTTTTTATAATCAACAAGGAGCCATTGAAAGATTTTGAGTGAGTAGTATTTTCAGAATTATGCCTTAGAAAGATTTATCTGGCAGCCACAGTAAGATAGTAAGATCAGAAGCCAGGAAACCAATTACCAAAATAATACCGATGGCAGATGTCGAAGACCTAAAATAGTACATTTTGAAAAGACAAGGACTAGGCCCGGCCACAAAAACATCTGTAGTTTGAGAAGGTGGGTGCTGAGATTTTTCCTGTGCTTGTCAGTTCCATCATTGTCACTGCTCACAAAGAAGATTTAAAATAAACGATCTATTTAAAAAAAGCTTTATAAAAACAAGCACACAGAAAAAGCATCTTGGTGAGCTTGAGGACAGCAACAGTGCCCCCAAAGAGGGAAAGCCTTGGCCACGTAAAGGCCTGATGTTCACATTTCCAAAGGCTCTTTTGTCCTTTAAATTGTACCCTCAGTGCAGTCAAAGGAGGGGGAATTATAAAATGTAATGCTTTTGTAGAGAAAAATGTCATCCATTTGCCCCTTCATGGGAGCAAATTAGTTTACAAGTTTATCTTGGGAAATTAGCTTTGAATAAACAACTTAAAATATGATCATGACAAATTCAGGCCACAGAAATTAGAAACTTCGAACTAAAGAATGTGAGGTCTTGAGGGAAAATTTAGAGTTTCTTATGCATTTCATCTTCTATTTATGTATTTATTTTTCATTTGACAGAGAGCTTCGCTCTTTGGTCATGACCCAGATGACCGTGTTTTGTTACCAATGTCTAGTCCACCAGCCACATCTCAGAAAGCCCTTCAAGTTACCAATAGCCAGGCTTTTCATCACATTTACATAACCAATATGATCTTAATACACTGATAAATTCCAAACAAAATCAAACTCAATAGTCATTTCTTTTATGGCCTTATGATTTCCATTAAACTTTCAGAGATCTTGAAAACAATATACTAATTCTTGTCACTACCGTATATTACTAAATCCTAAAGGATCACAGGAACCTTGGGTGAGGAACAGTAGTTCTAACCTTATTTCAGATGAAAATGAGTCATGGAGAAGGGGAATACTTCCAAGGACAAATAAGTGTCCTCAACATCCTATAATTTAATCTTAAGTAGCTTCTCAGGCCAAGGGAAAGAGGCCAATCTTACAATCTATTTCAGTGGTTGCTTGTGTCCGTAGAATGTGAGGCTGATTTACATGCTGTCTGGCTTCTGACTAATAGACAGAAGGCCAATGGCTGCCCCTTGAGCCTTGCGCTTGTCTGTAGGGTTTTCCCTGAAAGTGTTTAATTATATGAAAAAAAGCAGCTGTCTTTGATTCCACAACGTGCTTAGCTAATTTCCCCAGGTTGCTTTAACTCTGCCATCTGGACACATTACTGCTCTCTTTGGATCACTCTTAAGTAACCATGACAAGGAAAATTTAAAAAATAAAAAAGATCAGAAAGACACATACACACACACACACAAACACCCCCCCCCCCCAAGGGAAAGAAAACAAAATCAAAACCCAGGAACAGAAAACAATGGAAAGAACCAAGACAGGGTTGATTTTCCTGGAGGGAAAACATAGTTGCCTGGTAATTTCATTTTAGCTCTGGGAAAAGAGCCCTGGCTATGTCACATCCCCTTCTCTGCTTTTCCTCTGCTTTCTTTCCTTCTCCTTTACTCCATGCCTGCCTGCTCTTGTCGTCCATTCTGTGTGACTAGGACTGGAGGCATTTTAGGTACACAGTTTCTATTGAAGAATTCCTTTCAGTGCAAAGGGAGAATATAATCAGATTGCTTGATTTCGCACCTATGAGCTTGATTCCAGAGATGCTATGAATTAATGATCAGGAAAATGTTTGCAATGAGTGAGAATTTTGTCCATGTGCAGACAGTACATGGTCTGAGTAGAGAGATGGAGGATGTAGAATTTCTATCAGCTGTGTTTTCAAATACTCAGTGTTGCATGCTTGTGCAAGGAAAAGTCAAAAACTTCTATATAGTACCAAATCCTATGATCAAATGTTTTATGACTTCCGTGCCAAGTATTTATACAATGTATTCCTTAGTGCCTTCCATGACTTTTAGAAAGACTTTCTTACAATAAGCAGAAGTTGGTTCCCTGTGGACTACCTACCCCTTGTCTCCTAATCCTATTCCTTTTACTCATATAGAATAAGTGAAATGCCTTTCTCCTCTGATGGATCTTTCTGAAATTTCAGAGATGTTATCACAGCTCCTCTGAGTTTTCTCTTCTCCAGGAAAAATTGTCCTTGCTTCCTGAAATTGTTTCTCCTAAGACTCACCCTTAGATGAATTCCATGTGTGAATTCTTATTTTTCATATCACCCAGAACTAGACACAATCTTTTCTGAAAATAGCACAAGTAATAAATATTCACTGAAAAAAATTAAAACACGGGTATCCAAAAAGTGTTTTAAAATTATCTGTGAAGAACTTCTTTCTTTCTTTCTTTCTTTCTTTCTTTCTTTCTTTCCTTCTTTCTGAGAGAAAGCAAGCATGAGCAGGGGAGGGGCAGAGAGAGGAAGAGAGAGAAAGAATCTTAAGTAGGCTCTTGCCCAGCTCAGAGCCTGACTCAGGGCTTAATCTTGGGAAGGTGAGATCATGACCTAAGCCAAAAATCAAGAGTTGGATACTTAACCCCGACTGAGTCACCCAAGCGCCCTACCTTTGAAAAATTTCCATGCAAAAAATGGGCTGCTTTTGGTAGTCTGTCGTAAAATCCTTCAAAATTATTCACACGGAGACATACACTATTCAATGTTAGCAGGATAGTTGGGTGAAAGGAAACTCAAACGGTCTATTTCTGAACATGGCCACAAAAGAATTGTGTTGTAGTAGATCTTTTCCCAGGAAATGTCACCTAACTGATTCCTCATAGTTAGGTAGAGCAGAGGTCAGCAGACTTTTCCTGTGTGCCAGGGAGTAGATAAAGTAACCGGTTCAGGCTTTGTGGGCCGCTATGCTTTCCGTTGTTGCTGCTTCTCCTCCTCCTCTTCCCCCCATTCATTTACAAACTTAAAAAAATGTTAAAACCATTCTTAATTTCTGGGCCATCTAAAAATAGGGCGCTGACCAGATTTTGTCAGCCGGCTATAGTTTGCTCATCCCTGCTCCAAGGGAAGTATTTCATATGACTTCACAATGACTGACAAGCCTTGTCCCCTTAATACTCCTTGGTATATAGAATTGATCCCTGGGGAGGATTTGAGTAAATGTGGACCCTCCTAGGAAGGAAGGAATAGACACCTCGAATACGACCTTTTTGAGATCAAATTTTGTTACAGTCTCTCTGGTGGGTTTATTCCCAGCTGAGATATGATAGCTGGAATGTATACCAATGGTTCCAAAATTGGACTAGCTCTGAGAGAAGGAGACTTCTGGATTATTGCCCTGGACCTTTAAACGGTTGGAGAAGAGAACCGACAGTAACATAGCCTATGACTAACTATGCTAGTTTAGTAGAAAGACTATGCTTTGGAATTAATGACTAAGGGTATGAGTATATTCTTGGAGAATTATAATCCTCAGAGGAACTCAAGTGGCAAGTTCTCTGTTTTAGTCATAGATTATGTTGTAGTAACCATTACCCGAAAACTCTGCAGTTTAACGAGATAAAGGCTTTGGGTTTGATGGACAGCTTCCCCAGACAGCTCTCAGTCAGAGATCCAGACTCCTCACATTTTGTGATGTCACTCTAACACCTAACCATGTTTTTCATGGGAGGAGAAATGCCTGGTAGACTCCTTGAAATAATTGGGAAACAATTTGAGGGAATCTGGAGGTCCTGTGTGAGCAGGTCAAACAAAGCAAGAGTCATTAAATTGTATTGTTACTAGAACCTCATTTGTTCCCACAAGCCAACAAGGTCTGGAAGAGCTTAGAATTAGTCGTGCAGTATGTCAGTTTTTGATGAAGAGATCATCTGTTAGTAGGTAACTGGCTGTAATTCCTGAATAGAAGTCTAACAAGAAAAGCGGTAATAGCAGCATTTCCTTTTGAAATCTCACTTTACAGATTGCAAACTACTTTTACATTCATTATGTCAGCTAATCTGCACAGAAATCTGTGAACAAGGGGTCAGTGATACATTTATTTTAGGTCAAAAATAAACACACGAGATGTTAAAAGTGTTCAAGGATGTGTAGTTAACTAATAGTGGGCTTGTAATTGCAAGTTAGAATTTGTGACCCTAAACCGCATATTCTTTCTATTATATCAGTTGTTTTCAAGCTGTGTTCTGTCCAGCCCTAAAATTTCACAAATCTGTCTAAAGAGAAATTTGGGAGGAGCAAGAGGGCAAATGAGTTCTCTACCAAACTTAACCAGAGAGGTT
>NW_024419392.1:0-1070 GCF_014898765.1 Herpailurus yagouaroundi
GGGCCCCTCCTGAAGTGGATCACCTAAGGAGAAGCAAGCTAAGCCTGCCCCTCCTGCCCCTGTGCACCTTGCCTACCCACCCCAGCTAAGACGCCAGATCCCCAGCATCACAAGCCTGGCAGTGTGCAAGTAGCCCAGACAGGCCACCCCAACCCACAGTGAATCCCGCCCCTAGGAGAGGGGAAGAGAAGGCACGCACCAGTTTGACTGTGGCCCCAGCGGTGGGCTGGGGGCAGACATCAGGTCTGACTGAGGCTCTGCCCACCAACTCCAGTTATACACCACAGCACAGGGGAAGTGCCCTGCAGGTCCTCACCACGCCAGGGACTATCCAAAATGACCAAGCGGAAGAATTCCCCTCAGAAGAATCTCCAGGAAATAACAACAGCTAATGAGCTGATCAAAAAGGATTTAAATAATATAACAGAAAGTGAATTTAGAATAATAGTCATAAAATTAATCGCTGGGCTTGAAAACAGTATAGCTGACAGCAGAGAATCTCTTGTTACAGAGATCAAGGGACTAAGGAACAGTCACGAGGAGCTGAAAAATGCTTTAAACGAAATGCATAACAAAATGGAAACCACCACCGCTCGTATGAAGAGGCAGAGGAGAGAATAGGTGAACTAGAAGATAAAGTTATGGAAAAAGAGGAAGCTGAGAAAAAGAGAGATAAAAAAATTCAGGAGTATGAGGGGAAAATTAGAGAACTAAGTGATACACTACAAAGAAATAATATACGCATAATTGGTATCCCAGAGGAGGAAGAGAGAGGGAAAGGTGCTGAAGGGGTACTTGAAGAAATAATAGCTGAGAACTTCCCTGAAGTGGGGAAGGAAAAAGGCATTGAAATCCAAGAGGCACAGAGAACTCCCTTCAGACGTAACTTGAATCGATCTTCTGCACGACATATCATAGTGAAACTGGCAAAATACAAGGATAAAGAGAAAATTCTGAAAGCAGCAAGGGGTAAACGTGCCCTCACATATAAAGGGAGACCTATAAGACTCGTGACTGATCTCTCTTTTGAAACTTGGCAGGCCAGAAAGAATTGGCACGAGATTTTCAGT
>NW_024419393.1:0-13028 GCF_014898765.1 Herpailurus yagouaroundi
TTCTCTGTGCCTCTTGGATTTCAATGCCTTTTTCCTTCCCCACTTCATGGAAGTTCTCAGCTATTATTTCTTCAAGTACCCCTTCAGCACCTTTCCCTCTCTCTTCCTCCTCTGGGATACCAATGATGCGTATATATTTCTTTTTAGTGTATCACTTAGTTCTCTAATTTTCCCCTCATACTCCTGGATTTTTTTATCTCTCTTTTTCTCAGCTTCCTCTTTTTCCATAATTTTATCTTCTAGTTCACCTATTCTCTCCTCTGCCTCTTCAATCCGAGCTGTGGTGGTTTCCATTTTGTTATGCATTTCATTTAAAGCGTTTTTCAGCTCCTCATGACTGTTCCTTAGTCCCTTGATCTCTGTAGCAAGAGATTCTCTGCTGTCAGCTATACTGTTTTCAAGCCCAGCGATTAAATTTATGACTATTATTCTAAATTCACTTTCTGTTATATTATTTAAATCCTTTTTGATCAGCTCATTAGCTGTTGTTATTTCCTGGAGATTCTTCTGAGGGGAATTCTTCCGCTTGGTCATTTTGGATAGTCCCTGGCGTGGTGAGGACCTGCAGGACACTTCCCCTGTGCTGTGGTGTATAACTGGAGTTGGTGGGCGAAGCCGCAGTCAGACCTGATGTCTGCCCCCAGCCCACCGCTGGGGCCACAGTCAGACTGGTGCGTGCCTTCTCTTCCCCTCTCCTAGGGGCGGGATTCACTTGGGGTGGGGTGGCCTGTCTGGGCTACTTGCACACTGCCAGGCTTGTGATGCTGGGGATCTGGCGTCTTAGCTGGGGTGGGTAGGCAAGGTGCACAGGGGCAGGAGGGGCAGGCTTAGCTTGCTTCTCCTTAGGTGATCCACTTCAGGAGGGGCCCTGTGGCAGCAACAGGGAGTCAGATCCGCTGCCGGAGGTTTGGCTCCGCAGAAGCGCAGAGTTGGGTGTTTGCGCGGAGCGAGCAAGTTCCCTGGCAGGAACTGGTTCTCTTTGGGATTTTGGCTGGGGGATGGGCGGGGAAGATGGCGCTGGCGAGCACCTTTGTTCCCCACCAAAGTGAGCTCTGTAGTCTGGGGGCTCAGCAGCTTTCCTTCCCTTTGTCCTCCAGCCTTCCCGCTTTCTGAGCAGAGCTGTTAACTTATGACCTCCCAGCCACTAAGTCGCGCTTGCTGTCGGAACACAGTCCGTCAGGCCCCCCCGCTTTTTGCAAGCCAGACTTGGGGGCTCTGCTTGGCCGGCGAGCCGCCCCTCCGCCCCGGCTCCCTCCCGCCAGTCCGTGGAGCGCGCACCGCCTCGCCGCCCTTCCTACCCTCTTCCGTGGGCCTCTCGTCTGCGCTTGGCTCCGGCGACTCCGTTCTGCTAATCCTCTGGTGGTTTTCTGGGTTATTTAGGCAGGTGTAGGTGGAATCTAAGTGATCAGCAGGACGCGCGGTGAGCCCAGCGTCCTCCTACGCCGCCATCTTCCCCCCTCCCCCTAACACCTATTTTCTTGAAGCTGTTCTAAAAAAATAGAAACGGAAGGAAAACTTCCAAACTCTTTTTATGAAGCCAGCATTACCTTGATTCCAAAACCAGATAAAGACCCCACTAAAAAGGAGAACTATAGACCAATTTCCTTGATCAACATGGACACAAAAATCCTCACCAAGATATTAGCCAACCAGATCCAACAATACATTACAAAAATTATTTACCATGACAATGGGATTTATACTTGGGATGCAGGGCTGGTTCAATATCTACAAAACAATCATTGTGATTCATCATATCGATAAAAAAAAAGCACAAGAACCACATGATCCTCTCAATAGACACAGAGAAAGCATTTGACAAAATACAGCATCCTTTCTTGATAAAAACCCTCAAGAAAGCAGGGATAGAAGGATCATACCTCAAGATCATAAAAGCCATATACGAAAGACCCAATGCTAATATCATCCTCAGTGGGGAAAAACTGAGAGTTTTCCCCCTAAGGTCAGGAACAAGACAGCAATGTCCACTCTCACTACTGTTATTCAACATACGGAATATGTTCCAATACGGAAGTCTTAGCTTCAGCAATCAGACAACACGAAGAAATAAAAGGTATACAAATAGGCCAGGAGGAGATCAAACTTTCACTCTTTACAGATGACATGATACTCTATATGGGAAACCCAAAAGATTCCACTAAAAAAACTGCTAGAACTGATCCATGAATTCAGCAAAGTCACAGGATATAAAATCAATGCACAGAAATCAGTTGCATTCCTATACACCAATAATGAAGCAACAGAAAGAGAAATATCAAGGAATCGATCCCATTTAAAATTGCACCAAAAACCGTAAAATACCTAACAATAAATCTAACCAAAGAGGTGAAAAATCTATACACTGAAAACTATAGGAAGCTTATGAAAGAAATTGAAGAAGACACAAAAAATGGAAAAAGATTCCATACTCCTCGATAGGAAGAAAAAATATTGTTAAAATGTCAATACTACCCAAAGCAATCTACATATTCAATGCAATCCCTATCAAAATAACACCAGCATTCTTCACAGAGCTGGAACAAACAATCCTAAAATTTATATGGAACCAGAAAAGATCCCGAATAACCAAAGCAATCTTGAAAAAGAAAACAAAAGCAAGAGGCAATACAATCCGGACTTCAAGCTGTATTATAAAGCTGTAATCATCAAGACAGTATGGTACTGGCACAAGAAAACTCAGATCAATGAAATAGAATGGAGAACCAAGAAATGGACCCAGAAACATATGGCCAACTGATCTTTGACAGAGCAGGAAAGAATAGCCAATGGAATAAAGACAGTGTCTTCAGCAAGTGGTGCTGGGAAAACTGGACAGCGACATGCAGAAAAATGGACCTGGTCCACTTGCTTACACCATACACAAAAATAAACTCAAAATGGATGAAATACCTAAATGTAAGACAGGAAGCCATCAAAATCCTTGAGGAGAAAGCAGGCAAAAATCTTTTTGATCTTGCCCGAAGCACTTTCTTAACACATCTCCGGAGGCAAGGGAAACAAAAGCAAAAATGAACTACTGGGACCTCATCAAAATAAAAAGCTTCTGCACAGAGAAGGAAACAATCAGCAAAACTAAAATGCACCCAACAGAATGGGAGAAGATATTTGCAAATGACATAAAGGGTTAGTATCCAAAATCTATAAACCACTTATCAAACTCAACACCCAAAAAACAAATAATCCAGTGAAGAAATGGGCAAAAGACATGAAGAGACACTTCTCCAAAGAAGACATCCAGATGGCTAACAGACACATGAAAAGGTGCTCAGCATCACTCATCATCAGGGAAATACAAATCAAAACCACAATGAGATACCATCTTACACCTGTCAGAATGGCTAACATTAACAACTCGGGCAACAACATATGTTGGCGAGGATGCGGAGAAAGAGGATCTCTTTTGCACTGCTGGTGGGAATGAACACTGGTGCAGCCACTCTGGAAAACAGTATGGAGGTTCCTCAAAAAATTAAAAGTAGAACTACCCTACAACCCAGCAATTGCACTGCTAGGTATTTATCCAAGGGATACAGGTATGCTGTTTCAAAGGGACACACATACCCCAATGTTTATAGCAGCACTCTCAACAATAGCCAATGTATGGAAGGAGCCCAAATGTCCATCGATGGATGAATGGATAAAGAAGATGTGGCATATATATACAATGGAGTATTACTTGGCAATCAAAAAAAATGAAATCTTTCCATTTGCAACTATGTGGATGGAACTAGATGGTATTTTGCTAAGCAAAATTAGTCAAAGAAAGGTAAACATCATATGACTTCACTCATATGAGGACTTTAAGATACCAAACAGATGAACATAAGGGAAGGAAAGCAAAAATAATATAAAAGCAGGGAGGGGGACCAAACATAACAGACTCTTTAAATATGGAGAACAAACAGAGGGTTACTAGAGGGGTTGTGGGAGGGGGGATGGGCTAAATGGGTAAGAGGCATTAATGAATCTACTCCTGAAATCACTGTTGAAGTATATGCTAACTAACTTGGATGTAAATTAAAAAATACATTAAATAGGGGCGCCTGGGTGGCGCAGTCGGTTAAGCGTCCGACTTCAGCCAGGTCACGATCTCGCGGTCCGGGAGTTCGAGCCCCGCGTCAGGCTCTGGGCTGATGGCTTAGAGCCTGGAGCCTGTTTCCGATTCTGTGTCTCCCTCTCTCTCTGCCCCTCCCCCGTTCATGCTCTGTCTCTCTCTGTCCCAAAAATAAATAAATGTTGAAAAAAAAAATTAAAAAAAATACATTAAATAAAAGATTATTTAAATATGTGAATATATATCTATGAATACATATATATTTTATATACATTATAAATAAGTACATATGACATGTGATATATACTTACTATATTCAACACATATAAACATATATTTAATATTCATTATCATTCTTGCGACATCTAGATGTAATATGAAAAGAACAGAGGTGTAATTATTTAGAATATAAAAGAAGGGGAGCCTGGGTGGCTCAGTCAGTTGAGCATTGGACTCTTGATTTTGGCTCAGGTCATGATCCTGCAGTGTGGGATTGAGTCCTGAGTTGGGTTCTGTGCTGAGAGTGGAGCCTGCTTAAGATTCTCTCTCTCTCTCTCTCTCTCTCTCTCTCCCCCTCCCTATCACCTTCTCCCACCCTCACACCCTCTTTCTCTCATGTGCTAAAAAAAAAAAGAAAAAAAGAAAAAAAAGTGAACCCATGCAGGAGATAGAAGATGTAAATTATTAAGGACAAAATAAACTGCAAAAATTCTGTCTAGACTATTTTTTTAAGTTTATTTATTTATTTTGAGAGAGAGAGAATGTGAACAGGGCAGGGGCAGAGAGAGAGAAAGAGAATCCCAAGGAGGCTCTGTGCTGACAGCATACAGAGCTGGACACTGGGCTGAAGCTGAGGCACCATAAGATCATGAACTGTGCCCAGACCGACAGTCCTATGTTTAACCGACTGAGCCACCCAGGCACCCCTTGACTTTTGATTCTCTTTTGGCTTTGTAGTTTAAAAATCTCCAATTTCAGGGATGTTCAGATTATATGAACTGCAGGTGGTTTTCATATTCTTGGTCCATTGAAGCTGCAAGTTGAACCAAGTCGTTGGGGATAACCTCAGGAAGTTTGCCATGAAACACGACAGAATACATAGAGGACTAATCCCAAATTCAGGGGGACCCAGCAGGGCAGGCCTAGATTGGGCAGGTTTTCTCGCTTCAGTTTGGCCAAACCTAAATCTTTTGGAGCCTAACTTGAAATAAAAATGCTCAGAATAACTCTAAGAAACTTGCAGATACAAAGATTAAGAAAGTACAGGCTTACCTTTTTTGGTAAGGTGTGCTGCAAAACAAAGGTGAGAACAAATTTAGAGACATTCTCTAGCACCAGTGAAGAACTACAGGTGAACATCAAATCTCCACAGCAGGCTAAAGATTTTAATTATAAAGCTCCCTAAATCCTTAGACCATATCAGCCATGGACTTAGATAGATTTCAGCTCAGCTCTGAACCTCTCTCCCTCCCTGCTTGCCTTTAATCAAACTACTATGTTTCAAAATGGAACATATCATTTTATTAGCGACTGTTTTCTATCTTTTTGTAATATTCCTCCAAACATATGAAGCTACATTGAGAAAATTTTATCTCAATCCTTGCAATTAATATGAATTTTTCTTCAAAATCCACATAGCACTCCAAATAGCTACTGGTTTAATAAGCAGAATTTGGCACCCCAGAGCACTGTGAAGGCATGACCAAGCTTATCTCCCCCAAAAGCATTGTTTCAACATATTCAGAAAATATAAACCTACTGGCTGTTAACATATCCTCTGGAACTTAAAAAAAATAAATACTGTAAATTATTTTACTCAATGTGCAATCATTATAACTGAGATTTTATCAATCTAAAAGCTTTAGAAAAAGGGAAAATAAAGAGACATTTTCTGACAACTTTCTTGCCGTGCCAAAGGCTTTAAATATGTTGCATATTTAATCCTCTCAACAAACTGTTAGGTAGATATTATAAGCCCATTTCATGAATGAAAAAAAAAAAGGCTCAAAACAGTTAAAAAAATTTTTTTTTCAACGTTTATTTATTTTTGGGACAGAGAGAGACAGAGCATGAACGGGGGAGGGGCAGAGAGAGAGGGAGACACAGAATCGGAAACAGGCTCCAGGCTCTGAGCCATCAGCCCAGAGCCCGACGCGGGGCTCGAACTCACGGACCGCGAGATCGTGACCTGGCTGAAGTCGGACGCTCAACTGACTGCGCCACCCAGGCGCCCCTCAAAACAGTTTTAAAATGTGCTCTAACTCAAGCAGCTGGTTAATGCCTGAGTTAGAAGAAGAATGCAAGTAAATCTCTAGAAATTTATAGCAATTTCAACCAGAAGAGAGCAAATTCAATTGCTGGTGAATTTGTTTTTGGACAAGTATGTCCAATGCTATCTGATTGGGTTAGTTTCCACACTGTACTTTCTAAGGGTGAATATATTATTATTTATTGCTATGTAACAAATAACTATCGAAATAGACTAGTTTAGGGGTGCCTGGGTGGCTCAGTCGGTTAAGCCTCTGACTCTCAGTTTCAGCTCAGGTCATGATCTCGCAGTTTTTGTGAGTTTGAGCCCCACATTGGGCTCTGCATGGACAGTGAGGTGCCTGCTTGGAATTCTCTATTTCTTTCTTTCTCTCTGCCCCTCCCCTGCTCACGCTGTCTCTGTCTCTCTCAAAATAAATTAACTTAAGAAATATAGTGGCTTAAAAAATAAGAACCATTTATAATCTCTCACAGTTCTATGGATGAGGATTCTGCACAGTTGGGGGCTATGTCTCTAGGTCTAGTATGAGGCTCTGGTTAGATATTGAGTGTGGCTGTAGTTATCAGAGCACTTGACTGGAGCTAGAGTATCCATTTCCAATCGGGCTTTTTCAAATGTGGCTTGGAAAATTGGTGCTGGCCATTAGATTGGAACTATAGTTCCTGTCTACATGCACCTTTCTACAGGGCTACTTGAATATTCTCATGGCATGCTAACTGACTTCTCTTGGAGCATGTGATCCAAGAGACCAAGGCAGAAGTTGTAATGTCATTTAACTTCAAAAGTCACATATCATGACTTCCACTTTATTCTATTGGTTTACCCAGAACAAACCCTGATTCAACAAGGGAGAACAAGAATTCCAGGAGAAGTGGACCATTAGGCACCATATTGGAGGTTAGTTACTGCAGTTCTTTTATATGAACCTTTTAATGGCAATCTTTCTAAAATGTGTTATTCATGTTCCTGCAATAGAAAATGGTATACTTCCAAAAAATCACCTTTTTTTTTTTTTTACAAGGTTAGGACATCATGAACATCAGTGTAGTACTGTGTTGTAGATCAATGGAAATTTCAGACATAATTAAGGTATGAAGGGGCAAGTGATCCTTCATGGAGCAATCAAAAGAGGTAGCTACTGGGGCGCCTGGGTGGCTCAGTCAGTTAAGCGACAGACTTCAGCTCAGGTCATGATCTCACAGTCTGTGGGTTCAAGCCCCGCTTCGGGCTCTGTGCTGACAGCCCAGAGCCTGGAGCCTGCTTCGGATTCTGTGTCTCCTTCTCTCTCAGCCCCTCCCCTGCTCATACTCTGTCTCTTTCTGTCTCTAAATAAATAAATAAATAAATAAAGAGATAGCTACTGAATTGACATTCCTTTGTTATATGACCTTAATAACAGAAGGGTGTTTAAGTGTGCCTTTTCACTACATGTCCCCAAACTACATTTCTGTTTTTATTAATACATTTTCTCCTTTTTTCCCCAATGGCAATTTATGTACTTCAGTGTCACGTTATATGGCTATCAGTGGTTCCATATCTTGCGCTTCAGTTGTTTCTATTTCTGTTTGCACTGTCAGCAATTACTTCTCTGTAGCCTTTATGTTCACTTCTTTCTCTTTTCCTGCCAATTAAACAATTTATTAGCTTTGGAAAATGCAGGAATTAAAATATCAAACTCTAATTCAGAGTTACATTTTCTTAACTGTTCCATCACATGATAGCCTTTATCAATCTTCCAGTTGTCTGTTTTTTTATGTGCATAAAACAGTGAGAGTTGGGAATATACTATTAAACCATTATGTTGAAGAAGCATAACCTTCAAAGTTCAATAAGGAAACAGCTTAATTCTCCCACCTCCTTCCTCACTGACAGTACCTATTCAAATCTACTTTGTGGATTCAATTTGTTACCATCCTTACATGAGTCCTGGGCATGACTTGTCTAATCACTCACAGCTCATCATCGTTGTCGTCATCATCATCATCATCATCAATATCATCCTCTGGTAATTCTGACTCACCATCTATAATGTTCATTTCACAATAATGATGGACTTTGAATTTATTCAAAGCAAAAGCCTCCCTTTTCCCTCAACTCAACATGGCTCTAGGTGGGAATTTTAAAATAAGACAATAGGAGAAAATGATTCATTCTTCTCTGGTTCCCTAGCCTGTATTTCTCTCTTTCTTTCTAGCTTGCCATCAGAAATTTCTTATCCTTGCGGTCATGGAAAGAGAAATCGGGGCAGGAAGAGGCAGAAAATGTCTTCTTTGATTTTTACTTTTTTGAGCTGTTACCAATATTCTCTTAGCCTGGCACTGTTTAAAGTTGATTCTTCCTCTAGTGGTATTTGGTGGGTTTTTGAGCTACCTTCCTCCACTAGTAAGGCACACAGAAAAATAGCACCCCTCCCCCCAAGATATCCATGTCCTAATCCCCAAAACCTGTGAATATATTGTTCTACATGGTAAAAGGGACTTTGAAGATGTGATTAAATTAATGATCTTCAGATAGGGAGATAATCCTGGATCATTCACGTTGAGTCCCATGTCATCATAAGGGTCCTTATAAGAGGAGGAGACAGTAGGGTCCAACCCAGAAGGCAATATGCCAATGGAAGAAACAGGACAGAGAGAGAGATTTGACCTTGGAAGTGAAGGAAAGAGCCACAACTCCACTCAGGTGGCCTCTAGGAGCTAAAAAAGGCAAAGAAACAGATTATACTCTGGAAGTCTCCAGAAGGAATAGTTTGATCACACCTTGACTTTAGACTTTGGACCTGTATAACTGTAAGAGAATAACTTGGTCTTGTTTTAAGATGTTAATCTGTGGTAATTTGTTACAGTGACAATAAAAAACAAATACAGTTGAGGATCCCTGAACTGCCACTGCTCTGATGCAGATGAATGAATCTTCTCCAGAAGATTGTTTTAAGACTCCTGCCTCAGCCTTGGAGCAGTTAGTAATATGGCTATTAATCAGGCTATTTCTGCTGAGGCTTACTTACCTCTCTAGGTAGGTTTCTTGGCCGAGACACAGGACAATCCCAAAGTGCCTCTCTAGCATTATATCCCTCTGAAATACACCTTTATCCCATAGATGGAAGTACAGTCACTTCTTAGCTGTAATTTTCCACTTTCTTTGTATAGCCTGATTGAGCCAACTTCGTGTCTTTCACCGTTTTCCAGTGTGACTCTGCAATACTCTATGGGCCTGGTATCAGAACACCTCTACCAGATCTAAAACAGGAATAAAGAAATTCTTTCCCTTCTTCACTGACAAATTCCATTGAAGAAAATTCTTTCTTCAAATTATAACTTCTCCCTCAGTCTCTTCAGCTTAAAAAAAAATTACAAAACCTGTTTTTAACATGTATAACCTAGCCCCTTACTATGGAATATCAAATTCCTTGCCACCTATGTTGTTTATATAACTGAGACTGAGATGTAAAGAGCCTTATCTTAACGTCCTGTTATGATGATTAAATTGTCAATCTGGATCAGCCAATAAGGAAAGCAACACACAGATAGAACTCCCTCAAATTAAAAGGTAGTCCTTGATCTCTAACTTTATTCAGAGATAATTATTCTTTCACAATTCTAAAACAAGCCAATGATTTAATTTCCCCAAAACATATTATATCGAAGATAGCAAGCTATAGTGTATCTCTGGCCATCCCAGGATAAACCTGGGAAGTAACAGCTGACAGTTAAACTGGAGAGAGGAAGCCATTTTTATTTTTTATTTTTCCAATTTTAATGAGATATAATTGACAATAACATTGTATAAGCATAAGGTATACATACAATGACTTGATATATGTACATAATGCAAAATGGTTACCACCACAAAGTTATGTAACACATCCATCACCTCACATAGTTACCTTGTGTGTGTGTGTGTGTGTGTGTGTTGAGAACTTTTAAGATGTACTCTCGAGGCACCTGGGTGGCTCAGTCAGTTAAGCTTCTGACTTTGGCTCAGGTTATGATCTCACGGTTCGTGAGTTCAAGCCCATGTTGGACTCTGTGCTGACAGCTCAGCCTGGAGACTGCTTCAGATTCTATCTCCTCTCTCTCTGCCCCTCTCCCACTGTGCTCTCTCTCTCTCTCTCTCAAAAATGAAGAAATATTAAAAAAATTAAAATGTACTCTCTCAGCAACTTTCAAATAAACAATATAATATTGTTAACTAGTGTCACCATGCTGTACATTATACCCCCCAAACTTATTCACGTTATAACTGGAAGTTTGTACCCTTTGACTACTTTCATCCATTTCCCCCACCTAGCCTCTTGCCCCTGGCAACCACCAGTCTGTTCTTTTATAAGTTTCTTTTTTTTTGTTTTTTGTTTTTTGGGTTTTTTTAGGTTCTACATATAAATGAGATCATACAGTATTTATTTATCTATCTCCAACTTATTTCACTTAACATAATGCCCTCAAGTTTCATCTATATTGTTGCAAATAGCAGGATTTCCTTCTTTTTTAAAGGTGAATAATATTCTATCATATATATTGAATACAATGTATCCAATGCATTGCATGCACATTTTCTTTATCTCATCCATCAGTGGACACTTAGGATCATATAAGACTACTAGGAACAACACATTAGACAACCTAGAAGTGGATAAATTCCTAGAAACATATAAACTATCAAAAATGAATCACTGGGGCACATGGGTGGCTCAGTTGGTTAAATGTCTGACTTCGACTCAGGTCATGATCTCATGGTTCATGAGTTTGAGCCCCACATGGGGCTTTCTGCTGTCAGTGCAGAGCCTGCTTCAGATCTTCTGTCTCCCTCTCTCTCTGCCCCTCCCCTGCTCTTGTGTGCGCTCTCTCTCTCTCTCTCTCTCTCAAAAATAAATAAACATTAAAAAAATCATGAAGAAATATAAAATCTAAAAGACAAATTACAAGAAAGAACTGTGAATCAGCAATCAAAAACCTCCCAAAACACAAGTCTAGGAGAAATGGCTTTACTGATGAATTCTACCAAACATTTAAAGATCTTTCTCAAACTTCAAAAAAATTGAAGAGGACAGTACACTTCTAAACTCATTTTATGAAGCCAACATTACCTTGGTACCAAAGCCAGATAAGGACACCACAAGAAAAGAAAACTACAGGCCAATATCTCTAATGAATATAGACACAAAAATTCTGAACAAAATACTAGCAAACTGAATTCAACAGCACATTAAAAGGATCACATGCCATAATCAAATGGGATTCATCTCTGAGATGAAAGGATGGTTTTAAGATATGCAAATAAATAAGTATGAGACATCACATTAATAGAACAAAACATAAACATTATGTGATCATCTCAATAGATGCATAAAAAACATTTGGCAGAATTCAACATCCATTCAAGCTAAAAACTTCCCTAAAACTCGGTATAGAAGGAATGTAACTCAACATAAAGGCCATATACGGCAAGCCTACAGCTAATATTATACTCAATGGTGAAAGGTTGAAAGCTTTTCCTCTACAATGAGGAATGAGATAAGGATACCCACTCTCTCCATATCTGTTCAACATAGTACTAGAGGTCCGAGCCAGAGCAACAAGGCAAGAAAAGGAAATAAAAGACACCCAAGTCAGAAAAGAAGAAGTAAAATAGTCTCTGCTTGCTGATGACACGATATTGTATATAGAAAGTCCTAAAGATTCAACTAAATAGCTCTTAGAAGTGATATATTCAGTAAAGTTGTAGGATACATAATCAACATACAAATATTGGTTACATTTCTATACCCTAACAATGAATTATCTGAAAATGAGAGGGAAAAAAATCCCATTTACAATAGCATCAAAAACAATAAAATTCTCAGGAATATATTTACTCAAGGAGGTAAAAGATCTGTATGCTGAAAACTATATACATTGATTAAAAAAAATTGAAGAAGACAAACAAATGGAAAGATATCTTGTGTGCATGAATTGAAAGAATTATTACTGTTAAAATGTCCATCCTACTCAAAATAATCTGCAGATTCAATGCAATTCTATCAAGACTCCAATGGCCTTTTTAAACAAAAATAGAAAAAAAAAACCACCTTAAAATTCATGTGGAATCACAAAAGACCCCAAATAGCCAACTCAATCCTGATAAAGAACAACAAAGCTGTAGGTATCACCCTTCCTGATTTCAAACTATATTACAAAGCTAATGTAATAAAAATAGTATGAAACTGGCATAAAAACAGATACATAGACCAGTGGAACAGAATAAAGAGCCCAGTAATATACCCACACATATATGGTCAACTTATATTTAACAAGGGATCTAAAAATACTCAGTGTAGAAAAGATCGTCTTTTTAGCAAATAGTGTTGGGAAAGCTGGATGTTCAAATGCAAAAGAATGAAAATAGACACTTACCTTATACCACACACACACACACACACACACACACACACACACTGAACTCAAAATGGACCAAAGACTTAAATGTAAGACCTGAAACCATAAAACTCAAGGAGGAAATATAGGGAAAAAGCTCCTTGACATTGGTTTTGGCAATGATTTTATGGAAAAGACACCCAAAGCACAAACAACAAAAGCAAAAATAAATTGCACTGAACCAAAAAGCTTCTCAACAAAATGAAAAGACAACTTACAGAAGAGGAGAAAATATTTGCAAACCACATATCTGATAAGGGGTTAATATCCA
>NW_024419394.1:0-1612 GCF_014898765.1 Herpailurus yagouaroundi
AACTCTCTCTAAAATTAAAGAAAAAAAAAGTCTAAGTCTATGCAGTCATTATCTCTTTATCCCAAGGAATGGTGTCTGAGTGAATAGCTGCTTTAATTCCTTCTCTTCAAACAGTAATAAGCATGTGATATCCTGCAAGATGGCCACCATCAAATGTTCCTATTACAACATTTAATTATACCAATATATCACAATTTTAAAAACGCTTTCTAATACTAATGCTAAAAAATAAAGGATGACAAATTGTATCAAATCATTAGAACATGGTTTTCAAACAGTTATATCTGAAAGTGTGAAAATTATTCATCATATAGCAATGGAAGCAAAAAAGTGAAAACTTTTAAAACATTGCCAATAGTTTAAACACAATAAGCCTTTTTAAAACCCATCTCTTATTTTCTTTATATTTAAAGAACAAAATTATTAGTATATCTCACTATAATTATTATAATAATTCTATCAATTCCATCTTTCCTATCATGCTGTATTCCAGAATTGGCCTATTTTTCCATTTCTTTTTTTCAGCAATTTATTTCTCATCCTTTACTCTTACCCTGAATCAATGCTTCATATGTCTCTGAGAAGTATTGACAATAAATTATGAAAATAATTTAGTTTTAAAAGATATCAAGACTTTACAAACTGAAAGATATAATCAAATAGGTTTCACTGGAAAATGTGTGATATGACATTATCTATTCAAGAATACCAAGATTGCAAAACAAGGAATAAATGATTATTCAGTGACTTCTATGGCCGTGTAAACTGTGAAACACACCTGAACATGCCAAGAAGTGTCTGGGGAGCTTTTACTTCAAAGTAGTTATTTAGGACTCACATGTGATTTCAGTCTTAACACTTTCCTATTAAAATGTCCAAATAAATTCAAAAGTCATAAAAATAATCTGCATTGAAAAATAATACTATAAATATCCAGAGGAGTAATTTTTGTGACCATAGATTAGACAAAGGTTTCTTATGTTTGAAACCAAAAGCACAAGTGACAGATGAAAAAAGGAGATAAACGGGACTTACTTAAAAGTCAAAACGTCAAAAGACACATTCAAAAAAGTAAAAAAAGACAGCCTACAGATTGGGAGAAATTAATTTTAAATTATATATCTGAATAGGGACTTATATCCAAAATATATTAATACCTTCTACAAATCAAGAATAAAAAGAAAACCCAATTTAACAATGTTCAGAGGATTTGAATATATATTTCTCTAAAGGCAAACAGATGGCCAAAATAAGCACATAAAAAATGACCAATATCATTAGGGAAAACACTAATTAAAACAAAAAGGTACATACCACTTCACACCTACCAGGATCACTAAAGTCAAAAGAGTAAAAATAACAAATACTGGTGAGAATACATAGAAGGCTAAAATCTACATTACACACATTGCTAGTGTCCTATAAAACTGTTGTAGCTGTGGGAGGCCGGACCCCGGTGCCAGGCTGAGACCCGGTGGAGCAACGGCTCCCTGTTGACTCAGCCAATCCGGTGGTTCCCCCTCCCCCCACTTACAAAGGCATAGGAAAGCCTTGTCAAGGCTGAGAAAGCTAATTCCTGAAGCCTGTGGTCTGTGGGTGTTGGCAGTAATGT
>NW_024419395.1:0-7008 GCF_014898765.1 Herpailurus yagouaroundi
CTAGCTGGAATGAACAGAGGGATGGAAGAAGCAGCCGAACAAACTAGCGACCTCGAAGACTGAGTGATGGAAATTAATCACACTGAACCAAAGAGAGAGCACAGAATTCTGCAACGTGAGATGAGGCTAAGGGAACTCAGTGACTACAAGAAAGATAATAATATTCATATTGTAGGACTCCCAGAAGGAAGAGAATTTGGGGCTGAAAATTTATTTGAGGAAATAATAGCTGAAAACGTCCCTAATTGGGGGAGGGAAACAAATATCCACATCCAGGAGACTAAAGAACTCCCATCAACATCAACAAAATCAGGCCAACACACAAACATAATGTAACCAAACTTGCAAATTACAGTGAGGGTAAAGAAAAACTCTTAAAAGCAGCAAGACAAAAGACCTTAACTTAGAAGGGAAGACCCATAAGGCGAGCTACCCGATTTCTGAACAGAAACTTGGGAAGCCAGAAGCTAGTGACATCACATATTCAAAGTGCTGAATGGAAAAATCAGCAGCCAACAATATTCTATCCAGCAAGGCTATCCTTCAAAATGGAAGGAGACACAGACTTTCCCAAACGAAAACTAAAGGAGTTTGTACCACTAAACCCTTCCTGCAAGAAATATTAAGAGGGATTCTTTGAGTGTAAAGGAGAGACCAACAGTGACAGTCTAGAGGTAGAAGACACAAATCAAGTAAAAAATGAATATGTCTGCAAAAAAATCAGTTAAGGATCTCAGAGAAATGAATTTGAATTGTAATAACGTCTACCAAAAACCTAGGGAGGAGAAAATAATGGGTGCGAAGGTAAATGACCATCAACTTAATACAAACTGCTAAATGCTGAAGAGGTTATATAAACACCTAACAGTAATCATATAGTAAAACCAATCATAAATATGCTAAGAATAGAGACAAGGAAATCAAAATATATCACTAAAGAAAATACGCAAAACATGAAAGAAAGGCAAGAAAGGATCAGAGAAAGTCATTAGAAACCACAGCAAAACAGGCAATAAAATGGCAATACGTACATCCATATCAATCATTACTTTGATGGTAAATGGAGTGAATGCTCCAATCTAGAGATGTAGGGTGTAAGAATGGATGAAAAAGCAAAACAGATTTATATGCCTATAAGTGACCCACTTTACACCTCAAGAATGATAGTGAGAGGATAGAGAAACATTGCACACATTACTGTCAAATGAAACCTGGAGTAGCAATACTTGTATCAGAAAAAAATACACTTAAAAAAAGTACATAACAAGAGACAGAGGAGGACACTTTACTGTATAACAGTAAAAGGTACAATCCAAAAAGAAGAAATAACAAGTGTAAATATATCCCACAATTCAATGGGATTTATTCCCAAGCTGCAAAGGTGGTTCAATATTTGCCTATCAACCAATGTGACACAATACATCTACAGGAGAAAGGATAAGGACCATATGAATGGGGCACATTGGTGGCTCAATCCTTTAACAGTCTGACATCAGCTCAGGTCATGACTTCATAATTCGTGAGTTCGAGTCCCGT
The DNA here is from genome assembly GCF_014898765.1 of Herpailurus yagouaroundi. Classification (NCBI taxonomy): domain Eukaryota; kingdom Metazoa; phylum Chordata; class Mammalia; order Carnivora; family Felidae; genus Herpailurus; species Herpailurus yagouaroundi. Next base: position 1,537 of record NW_024419395.1, read on the forward strand.
GTCAGACTCTGTGCTGAAATCTCAGAGCCAAGAGCCTCCTTCGAATTCTGTGTCTCCCTTTCTCTCTGACCCTCCCCTGCTTATGCTCTGTCTCTCTCAAGATTAATAAACTTTAAAAGGAAAGAACCATACTGTCATTTCAATACATGCATAAAGGAGCATTTGACAAAGTAAAACATCCACTCAGGATTATAACCCCCTAAACTAGGTTTACAGGAAACATACATCAATGTAATAAAGGTTATCTATGAAAACCCTGCAGTTATAATCAACCTTAACGGGGAAAATCTGAGAGGTTTTCCTGTAAGGTCAGGAAGAAGACAAGGATGTTTACTCTTACCACTTTTAATAAATTACTGGAAGTCCTAGCTATAGCCAGAAGACAAACTAAACTAAACTAAACTAATCTAAACTAAACTAAACTAAACTAAAAACAACTCCAAATGTGGAGGAAGTGAAACTTTAACACTTTGCAGATTACATGACACTATATATAAAAAACCCTAGAGTCCACCCAATAACTGATAGAACTGCTAGAATGAATTCAGCAATATCACAGGATACAAATCACTGTACAGAAATCTGTTGTATTTGTAGAACACAATACGGAAGCAGTAGAAATAGAAATTAAGAAAACAGTCCTATTTACACTTGTACACCAAATAATAAGATATCTATGAATAAATCTAACCAAAGTGGTGAGTGACCTATACTCTGAAAAGTATAAAACAGTGATGAAATTCAAGATGACACAAAGAAATGGAAAGACATTCCATACTAATGGGTCGGAAGTACAAATATAGTGAAAATGTCTATACTTAGCAAAGCAATTGACACAATTAATGCCATTTCCATCAAAATACCAACAACATTTTTCACAGAACTAGAACAGTCCTAAAATGTGTATGGAAACACAAAAGACCCCAATCTTCAGAGTGAACAACCTTTATGTGAAGCGATAATTATGGATCGTGTTATGTCTCTGGATCTTCTGCTCCAAAACACAGTAACTCTGGCCTAAGCATTTGAACAAACGTTAGACATATCCAAACCAAGGATCATTCTACAAAATACATTCTACACACGTACACTCAAAACTTTGCAGATTATGTAAAATATGGAAAAATCTAAAAATTGTCATGGCCATGTGGAGCCTAAGGAGACAGGATGACTGTAATGTGCCAGCTGGGATGAGTCTGGGACAGAAGTTAAACCCGAAGAAATCTGAATACAAATATAAACTTTAGTTACTACTACCATATCTCACAGGATATTGATTGTGATCATGTGTCAACTAATATAATATGAATAGTCAGAAAACAGTCTGTTGTATGTAGAGACTCAATAATATCTTCCCAATTTTTCTGGTAACTAGAAACCCATCACGAATGAAAAGATTATTAGTAATCATGGTTTTATGTTTGCAACACATAATATTATATGACTAGTTCTAATATTAGTTACTAGTGATGGACATGTACCTACTCTTGTTGTTCTTACATTGTTTAATTTAAATAACAGCATTCATGGTAGAGAAAACTGAATGCATGATAAACACTTCATAGAAACATCTACTTTACATATTTTAAGATAATAACGCATGTGTATACCACTGTATTATGTGGTATGTAAATTAAGTGTTTTTCTGATCTTGAACGAGCATGTCATTGAATGGCTTTCCATAAACGTGGTTATCCTAGATAATGAATGATACTCAGATATTACAGGATATACTTCACTTCATGCCTGAACATTGTGAAAACTAAAAATGTACACACGGCCAGATGAATCATTGTGACTGGCTCACTGATTGTAAAGAATCCTTGGTTTAATATTTTCACACATATTTTTTTATCAGGAATACAAGAGAATCAAATGTTTCCAAATCAAAGAGATATCCAAAGTCTGGAAGAACAATAGGGAATTCAAGGGGTTTCAGAAGGACAAGATGTGACCATGAAGTGGCAGTCACAAGCAAGCAGCTTTTTGTGGTCCACTTTGACAGGTTTGCATGAGGATATGTGACTTGCCAAAGGCTAAATCCTGGAAGTACCACAGGGAAAGAAAACGCTTTAGGGAGAGGTGACTTGGAAAGTGTGTTTCTGTGCCTAAATGATGGCTCAGCAACCTCACTGGGGGTCCCTGGGTGAAAGACATCGAAAGGCCAACAGTAACCTAGACTCACAAAGGTCTTAGTAACACAGATCAAAGTAACTTAGAGCCACAAAGATCTTAGAGCCACAGAGTTTATCTTCCTCTATGATTAGGAGATAGTTACAGTTTCACAGGATATGATCACCGGGCCGGCAGTAGATGGCTAAAATATTATTTAGGGCTATACATTTAATAAAAAATGTATACATAAAATTTGGCTTTGGAATGTTAAGAAAAATCACAGGCCCATCATGGAGTTACTTACGTTAAGGCCACATGTCACTAAACCTAATTTCATTCCTGTAGGAATGTAACCTTTAACCAGTCAGCAAAGAATTTCCTAGCCAGCGCTGGAAATACAGCTCATAGATCCTTGCCGTTCCCCTCAGAGAGGCAGTCTTCCCTAAATAAGGTATTCCATGCCACTAATTTTTTTAAGTTTATTAATTTTGAGAGAGAGAGAGAGAAAGAGAGCACATGCAAGGGAGGGGCAGGACAAGAGGGAAAGAGAGAATCCCACGACCAAGAGGTCATGATCTGATACAGGATCAAGAGTCAGACACTTAACCAAGCCATCCAGGTACCCCCGAGACTGTGGAGTTTCAAAGGTTAGAAGCTTTGGCTGGGATACAGCCCTGAGGACACTGGCATACTCCTGAAGAGAAGGCAGCAAACAACTTACAGGCAGATGGCATGGAAACAGTGATCTGGACAAAGCCTGGTGCACACAGTGTGGAGATTATACACTCATCGTGGAGAACATCCCTGAGAAACAGTGTTCACAATGAGGGGACAAAGAGCTAGGACAGCGGAGCTGGGTGGGGCTATTTCCCTGCTCTGCCCCATGCCCCCTGCCCCCCAGCATAAACACAGAGCCGTCTGCTGGAAACAAGGCAGTTCCCACACTGGCTGCCTAAGCTGCTTACACCAACCCCACCTTCCTGTGCTCTGGCAAGACTGGCCTTCTAGGTCATTCAGGGTTGCCTCAGTCCCAATGGAGCTGACCCCTTCCCCAGAAGACCAGGTGAAGCCCATGACCATACCATCTCTCTTGACCAAAGAGTTGTGCAGGGCTTCAATTCTAGGAGCAGTCGTTTCAAGTCTCATTTAGCAAGCAGATCAGAGCAGACCTAGATCAGACTCACCACATTCTGGCCAAGGACCCTACCTTTCCCATACAACTGACCTGAAGGATAGTGCAGCCAGAACACAAAACAGTGCATGCAACACACACCACAAACACTCCGTGATGTGCCCGGCCCTGGACATTGGATGACCTCCTCTTCATAAAACCATTCAACTCACAGGCAGGTAACACAATGAGCTTTGGTAACACAGAGATGGCAAATACTCAACCAAAATTCCAAGACAAGAGGAAGGCATCCCAAATGAAAGAACAAGATAAGGTCATGGGCAGAAAAATGGAGGGAACACTTACAAACTCATTCTATGAGGCCAGCATGGCCTTGAGTGCAAGCTGGACAAAGACCCCACTAAAAAGGAATACAGACAAATTTCTCTGATGACCATGGATGCAAAAAATCTCAACAAAAAGTGGCAAACTGGATCCAACAACACATAAAAAGAATTATTCAGCACAATGAGGTGGATTTTATTCCTGGATGCACAACTGATTCAATATCTGCAAATCAACTGATGTGATATATCACATTGATAAAAGAAAGGATAACAACCACATGATCCTCTCAATAGATGCAGAATAAATGTTTGACAAAATGCAGCAGCATCCTTTCTTGATGAAAAAAAAAAAAACAGCTCATGAAAGGAGGGATAGAAGGATCTGGCCTCAATGTGAGAATGTCCAGATACGAAAGTCCCACAGCTAATAACATCTTCAATGGGGAAAAACTGAGAGCTTTCCCCCTAAGGTCAGGAACAAGACAGGGATGTCCATTCTAAGCACTGTTATTCACCATTCTGTTGGAAGTCCTAGCCTCAGCAATCAGACAACAAAAAGAAATACAAGGTGTCCAAGTTGGCAAGGAGGGGTCAAACTTTCCCTCCTCACAGATATGATACTCTCCATGGAAAATCCAAACGACTCCACCAAAAAACTTCTAGGACTGATACAGGAATTCAGGAAAGTCTCAGAATATAAAACCAACATACAGAAGTTGATTGCATTTCTATACACCAATAATGAATCAACAGAAAGAAAATTAAGGAATTGATCTCATTTACAAGTGCACTGAAATGCATAAAATACCCAGGGATAAATCTAACCAAAGAGGTAAAAGATCAGTACATTAAAACAATAGAGGTGCACCTGGGTGGCTCAGTCGTTTAAGTGCCGACCTCAGTTCAGGACATGATCCTGCGTTTGTGAGTATGAGTCTGTGATGGGCTCTGCGCTGACAGCTTGGAGCCTGGAGCCTGCTTCAGATTCTGTGTATCCCTCTCTCTGCCTCTCCCCTGCTCACGGGCTGTTGCTCACTCGCTCACTCTCTTAAAAATAAATAAACATTAAAAATAAATAAAAGAACAAACCATACAACATCTATGAAAGAACTTGAAGAAGACACAAAGAAATGGAAAAACATCCCATGCTCATGGATTAGAAGAACAAATATTGTTAAAATGTCAATACTACCCAAAGCAATGGACAAATTCAATGTAATTCCTATCAAAATAACACCAGCTTTCTTCCAGAGCTAGAACAAACAATCCTAAAATTTGTATGGAACCAGAAATGACCCCAAAGAGCCAAAGTAATGTTGAAAAAGAAAAAAACAAACCTGGGGACATTACAATTCTAGACTTTATGGTGCATCAGAAAGCCGCAATCATCAAGACAGTATGGGACGGGCACAAAAACAGACACATAGATCAAAGGAACAGAATAGGGAACCCAGAAATGGACCCTCAAAATTATGGCCGACTAAGCTTTGACAAAACAGGAAAGAATATCCAAAGAAAAAAAAAAGAGTCTCTTCATCACATGGTACTGGGAAAAATGGACAGTGAGAAGAATGAACCTGGACTATGTTCTTAAACCTTTGGGTCTCTCTCTGTCTCTCTCTCTCTGTCTCTCTCTCTCTCTCTCTCTGACTCTCTCTCTCTCTCTCTCTCTCTCTCTCACACACACACACACACACACACACCTCAAAATTGATGAAAGATCTAAGTGTAAGACAGGAGACCATCAAAATCCTAGAGGATAGAAAAGGAAACCTACTTCTTTGATCCTGACTGCAGCAACATGTTTCTTGTCAAGTCTCCAGACACAAGGGCAATAAAAACAAAAAGGAACTATTGAGATCTCAAGATAAAAAGCTTCTGCACAGGAGAGGACACAAT
>NW_024419396.1:0-4476 GCF_014898765.1 Herpailurus yagouaroundi
CCCGAAGGAGGGGAGGGAGTGTTGAAGGGGGGCGGGGAGCCCAGGCCCCAGAGGCGGAGCGTGCAGGGGGAGGTGGGGGAGGGCGGCCTCCAGAGACCCCAAGCCCCAGGAGGAGGCCTCGGGAGGAACTGTCTGGGAGGTTCCCAGACCTCCCAGGGCCCCCTGTCCTCCACGCCCTCACACCCCGGCCTCAGGCTTTGTTCCCCAGCTGCCCCCTGTGCCTGGCACCCCTGCTCTTCCAACAGCTTCCAGGTGGACACCCGCCTCTTCTAGGCAGGCTCCTGTGAGGCGTTGGGAGGCACTTGGCCAAGCCAGCTGCCAGGCCCCTGTGTCATACCCGTCCTGTGCCACCCTTTGCTGAGCTGGGAGACGTTTGGGGGACACCGAGGGCAGCCCCTTCTCCTCCTAACCCCCCTCCCTGGCCCTTGGCCCTTGGTCTGGCCTCCAGATCCTGCCCTCCCTCCTCTGGCAGGCTCTGTCCTGGCTCCCACGCCTGTTGACTTTAGACTTCACTCTTTCTGGCTGACCATTTTCCTGCATTTCCTGGTCTGTCTCTGGCATCCATTCCAACAGTAAACACTTCCTGTGTCTGGCTGGGGGCAGGTCAGGGAGACAGACAGTTGGACTGGAGCCGCCATCACTCCTGGCTGGGAGAGTGGGGCAGGCCCTGCCCCCCGACTCCTCCACCTTGGGTGTCCTGGGTGGTCCTGGCTGGGCCCCTCGCTTGGTCTCCACGCGCATACCTGCAGAATCCTGGAGGCCGGGCGGAGAGGTCAGCTCTGACTTCTTTCCCATCCTGGCCACAAAGACACTTGAGAGGATGCTTCCACCCCTGAAGGCCCATTGGGGGCGGAGGGGGACTCCCAGGTGACACCATTGGCCCACCCACAGCAGTTACTGCCAGTTCCTGAGCACAGAGGTCCTGGAGAACGAGCCGGCACTGCTCCGTTTGCTGGTTTGTTCACAGCTCTGACCTCGGACAGCAGAAGGAGAACTGTAGCTCGGGTCTGCTTCCTAGGGCTCTGCCCAGCGAAAGGGCCATGAAATGCCCGTGAGAGCCCTCACCAACAGCCAGGGTCCAGGCAGTGGGGCGGCAGGCACCTAGGGAAAGAGGGAGCCGAACCCCAGCAGGCCTCCCCCACAGCTGTGGTGCTGAGCAGGGCCTGGCCTCCTTTTTTGTCCTTGCTGGAGAGACAACCATTCCTGTGAGCAGCGCGAAGCCTTTCTCAAAGGTGTCTCTCCAAGGGAGGACTTAAGGGAGCCGCAGACAGCCGCCGGCGGGTGCCCGGGAAGTGCCCCGGTGCCCACGCCCCACCGGCCGATGGGCCTCTCCGCTGTGGGGCTTTAAGGGGATTGCAGGGACAGCGGCTCACTGGGAAGCAGACCCCTCCCCAGCAGCCTAGGCCAGGAAGAAGCATCACTTGCTAGTTCTAAGCCAGCTTCCTCCCTCTGCCGTGGGGAATGGAGATACAGTCCCTCATGCCACCCAGGGAGTGCCCAGGGCCTGGCTTCGCGGTCCAGACACCCCAACCGAAGCCCGAGCTCTTGTAGCGACTCTCCCTTTCGAGGCCTGGCAGCCCCAGCTGGCGTCCGCAGCCCCGCGTGCTCGCCAGCCCAGTGGACACCGCCTCCCCTGGGTGCTCACTGGCAACAAGTATTCCACTCACCTCTGCGGGTGCCCGAGGGTAGAGCCGGCCCTGGTCTCTTGGCTGAGGGGAAGGTAAAGGCCGATTTAATCAACAGAAAAACGAGCTCAGGAAACCCTCAAGGGTCCAGCAGGGCAGGGTGTGCGAAGTAGGAACATGGAAGGCGCAGCCCCCAAAGCGTCCAGTTTGGACAGAGCAGTGTGTCTGTGGGGCGGGACGCGCGGAGCTGCGCCCGCCTGCCGACAGGAAGCCCGAGCCCTTGGGCTGCTGTAGAGGGGTCTGGAAGCTCCGAGAAAAAGCTGTCACCTTGGAAGTCTTAAGCTGCCGGCTGCCCCTTCTGGTGGGCTCCTCTTGCCCTGGTGTCCCTCGCCCCTTTCCCGGAAGGCCCCAGGGCCCCGAGGGCAGCTCGGGTATGTGCCAAGAGTCTCTGCTCCTCTAGTGGGTCCCAGCAGCAGACACCCTGCTCTGAGCTCTCCTCACGCACACAGGGACGCTGGCTGACACCAAGTCCAACTTGGGGTCTGTGCTCTTCGAGGACCGGCCGGCTCCAGGGGCTTCCCCAACTCAGCTCCCAGATGCCACCAGGGGACGGAGAGGAGAAACTGGCCTTTTACTTGTCAGGAGAGAGCAACTGTGGTGTTCCCGCAAATTAAAAAAAATACCCGTTCTGCGCAGCAGGTGGTCCAGCATGAGCCCACAGCAAAAGAAGGTGGTGGTGGGCAGGGGTGGGGCCTGGTCCTTCCCAGGACCTGTGGCACGTCCGGCTGGCTAGGGGTTGGGAAGAGCTTCGAGAACCTTCCATGCAAAAGGCCTCGGCTGCTTTGCCAGGGAGCAGAGGAAAAGGTTTGAGGGCTGGTTCTGGGTGCACTCAGGGTGGCCTAGGTCCCCCCTCCCCCCACCCAGGGCGGGGGCGGAAGAGGGTCCACCCCTGGCACCTCCTAAGTCCCGGTTTGCGGCCGACCAGTTCACCAGGCTGTCTTCAGTGAAAACAAGCCAAGCTTTGTGTAGATGGCACCCACAACTAGCAGGTTGCAGCCTGACCCTCCTCCTGGGTGCCAAGACTAAGAAAATACCAACAAACTTTTTGTTTTTTAATAAAAAAAAAATCAATGAAAAATTTATTCATAAATTTTTCATGCTGGGCTACAAGTCTATATCGTACACTCAGGAATGTGCTGCAGACTTTATCCAGTTAGAAGTGATCATACCAGGACCCACACACAGCTTCCATATAAGCCTAGAAAGTCTTAACATTAATTAACATAATTAAAAAGGTATTTGCATCTAGAAAAAATATACAGAAAAACTCCTTTTGGAGTAATCTGTGCCTCAGTTTCAATGTCTGCTTGTTTCACTGACATTATCAATATATTCTGCTCACACAAGGTTTTATAAAAAGCCCCAGATGACGCCCGAGTGTGACCGGCCGCGCGCAAAGGGCCTCCACCCACCTGTGTCCTCAAGCGCTCCCCATTTCTGCACGGAGGGTCAGCGGCACTTCTACCCAGGGGAAGCCTCATTTAAATTTGAATAATTCAGCCTCCCTTTTATTTCTCAGGATCAAAACAACAAGGGGTGTGGGGTTGCATAGAAAATAGGAACCTCGGAGACCAGGAAGGGCGCCTTTCGGGACCGAAAGTGACGCGGAAGCACCGCCTCCAGCCCAGGTCCCCGCGCGGCCCCTCCCCCCATGACAGGGTTTTTGGATTCGAATCGGGTCCTTGAAGCTCCGGGAGACTGAAGAAGGGGCCAAACAGTCCTTCAACTTACTCAGCAATTAGCACAAGAGATTCACAGTCTTATAGGTATTTTATAAAAATATAAATATGGGTACACTGTTGCCTTCACAACGCTGGATACAACGCCCTTTAAAATTGGGTTTATAACCAAGATTCAAAACATACACCTAAAACTTGGCTTAAAATATGTTAATATTTTATATTCTGTCATAAATGTTATGACATTCAAATGTGGCAAATCCATTTACTTTTTTAAAAAAGTGTGCGACCTACTAACTATAATAGAACTCACTAGAAAAGGTAGGACCCCTCCCGCCCCCATCACCGCCACACCCGAGCACCCGGGCTCCCGAGGAAACTTCGCAAAGCCAGCAGGTTCGGGGGATGGTGGCCTCTCTCACGGGAGAGGGGAGAGGGAGCCCCGGGGCTTCCCAAAATTGTGTGCCTGTGTGTCAGGAGGGAGAGGAGAGGGGGTACGCGGCGGGGGGGGGGGGGGGGAGGAGGAGGAGGGGAGAGAGTGAGAAGCAGGGAGAGGGACCTGCACGGGAAAACCATCAGGCTGGGCGGTGTTTTCAGTGCAACCAAGAAATGACAGACTCAAGTTTTTAGTTTTAAGACTAAGAAAAAAAAAAAAAAATGTATCTTCCCCCCTATAACCACATTGACCACGCACAATATTTTCCAAACAAAAAAATTCAGGCGCACAAACTTCACCCACAAATATACACACACATGATAAATAGTTTAGAACCCTAAGAACAGCGGAGCGTCTCCACCGTCGCGCGTCCGGGCCGGAAACGCCCCGCCGTGGCCCCTGGGCGACTGCGGGCTTCGGCCGCGGGTCCTGCGGGCGGCGGAGCGCCCCGAGCCCGGCGTCCCCGCCGCCCGCCTTCCACCTTCGGGAGAAAACATTTTGACCGGAGGATCCGGTGTCTCGGGACTCCAAACTTGCTGGTAGCGAGACTCAAATTTCAAAGGGGCTGCAGCCCGCGCCCCGCCCCCACCTCCCCCCCCCCCCCCCCCCCCGCGAGGCGGAGGGCGGGGGCCGTGGGAAGCCCTCGGCCCGGGTCCGGGCGGCCGCGCGGGGGCGT
>NW_024419397.1:0-2619 GCF_014898765.1 Herpailurus yagouaroundi
ATAATGGCGAAAATCACCACAGCCAACGGCACCAAGTGTTGGAGAGGGTGTAGAATAATCGACAAGTGTTGGAGAGATGGGTGTAATGCCCGCACGTGGCCGGCGGGCATGCGAAATGGTACAGCCACCTGGGAAAAACAAAAACACTTTGACGTTTACTTAAAAAGTGAAACACAGGCTCACCGTGAACTCTAGTCATTTCGCTTGTGGGTGTTCTACCCGAGAGAAAAAAAGGCATGTGTCTCACAAACACTTGTATGGGAATAATGTGTAATAACCAAGGAGCTTGGTGTCTTTCCAGGGGTGAACGGAGAAAACACGCTGTAGTGAACGCACAGCATGGAACACCGCTCGGCAACAAAAAGGCATCAGCTATTCACACACACCATGACCTGGGGGAGTCTCAGAATACTTATTCTGACAACAAGAAGGAACGCATACGGTATGATTTTATCTGTCTAGAACGTAGGGAATACACACCGTTCTAGAGCGACGGGACTCACGCAGATCAGTGTTTGCCAGGAAAGGGGACTGGAGAGCACGGAGGAAGAGACAAAAGATACATCCTTCGAAGGAGACTGATGGATACGTCCAGTATCTTGACTGTAATGACGACGTCAGGGGTACAAACAGGTGTCAGAACTTAATCAAATTGCACACTCTAACACGCGTAGTCGATTGTGCGCGCAGACCTGGGTAAAGCTGTTCAAAAAACAAACGTGCAAAAACCTGAGCTTACGAGGCAGACAAATCGCCGTGTCACCCCTTAGGAGGTGGATTCCTTGACCTACACACAGATTCACCTGAGGACTCCTTTGGTCGTTTCCCTGTAAAGTAAGACTCGGTTTACAAAATGGCACGTCCAGGAGGCTCTGCCTTGCGAGGGGGAGACCTTGCCGATGAGAGCACGAGGCCCACGCTGGCACACTTTCTTTGTCTCCCCCCAGTCGAACTGCATCGGACGCTGACGGACAGCCCCCGGCCCCTCCCAGGGGACCCTGTCATGCACGGGAACAGGAGCCTTGAGCTCTGCCTCACTGTCCCCCGTCCCACCAGTGAGCGGGGCCAGGACTGCCCTTTCCACGAACCCGGGAGGCCCTGAGGTGACCGGCTTCTAGGACACAGCCCCCTGGCCATTTGGACAATGCCCACTTTTGAGGCCAGCGTGTACTTGGGGGTAAAAACAATACAAAAGAGACCACCAAAAGGAGTTTCCGGTGTTTGGCTCAGGCGGACATCAGACCCCGCCACCCAACAGCTTTGTTTTGCCTTTTGGATCTGTGGAAAACGCTGGGCTATCTTGGGCACAAGGCCTGAGACCCAGGAGCACTGCCCCCAACCCCGAGGAAGCCAGCGGGGAGCCCAGGGTTACAAACACATGGCGGACCTGCACTCTCTAATCTGTTCACAACAGATAATACATCACAGCTACGATAGAATTTTCTGCAAAGTCAAATTCTACAAGCGAACCTTCGAAGGAGATCGGCTGCAGGCGGGTGATGGAGGTTTGGCTGCAAGGAGTGCGCAGACCGAGGGTTGGGGTCGTGGACCGGGGATTGGGGTCAGGAGGGTCCGGTCCCCCCCACGAGGGTCACCGCTGGGACCTGAGCCGATTCTGCGGCCCCCCCCCCCCCACCGAGGAGACCGGGCCACGCGGGGACATGCAGCACCCCAGGCTCCGAAGGCCAGGGGAACGCGCACCTGTGCCCCAAGTACCTGGGGTCGGGGGTGGGGGCAGAGCAAAGGAGGGGGGAGGAGGGACTGTCTCTCTGGCTGGTGGCAGTTGCTAAGCAATGTCACCCATAAACACACTCCTGTCCCCTCATTTCCCTTGTGGCTCCTCTGGTCCCCACACCCGCCTTCCCAGCACAACTCGGGCTGGCGCTTTGGGGGACAAGAGAGGACACGCCATCGAGGGCGAAGCAAGCCAAACTCTCCATTCTCTGCCCGCCCCCCCCAGCCCCCTCCCTCCAGTGAGCAGGAAGCCCCGGAAACCCCTGGCATTCAGCAGCAGCAGCACCCAAGACGTTCAACATGCTCACATCTGTCAAAAACTATTCAGGGAAAAAAAAAAAAAAAAAAAGAAAGTCTTTATACCTTTTATTCAGCCAATTTTTCCCGAGGCACTGTGGGCTCTCTAAGAAAAGAAAAAGAGAGAGGAGACAGAATTACAATCAATGTCGCCACCGCGCATCTGGTTGCTGGCTGCTATTTGCTCACGGACCAGTCAGGTCTGGAGGAGGGAGCGCTGCCTCCCCGGGAGCCAAGGAGACCTGCCCAGGAGAAGCCCCTGTGCCGCCTGCACCTGCAGCGGGGCCGGGAGCCCACGTCTGGTTTAGCGAAGACAACGGAAAACAGAACGCCGTGGGCCTGGGGTCCAGATTTTCCTAACCCGTCTTCTGCGTGACTCTGGGGACACTCTCGTGTGTTTTCTCGCTCTCTTCCGCTCGCCCCAAACTCTGAGTTTCCCTTCCCTCTTCTTCCCACCCCCGCCCCCGCCCCTGGGTCTGAGGTTACCTGCACACAGAGACTCTGCCGACTGATGGAGGTATCTCATCCCAAACCGGGACCGCCCCCCGCCCCCCGCCCCCGGTCACTCTGCATGGATCTCTTCCCACC
>NW_024419398.1:0-7386 GCF_014898765.1 Herpailurus yagouaroundi
TCCACCTGGATAAACTCAGTCACGGGGCGGCCAGGGCCACAAAGCACCAGGTGCTCTAGCCCAGTGGACACACCTGGGACAGAAAGCAGACCCGGGTGTTTACCAAGCAAATAACACGTCATCACCTCATTGAGCCTCGATACCACCCCGGAGGGAGGGTCAGGAGCTCCCCCTGACAGCTGAGGAAACTGAGGCTGGGGAGACGAGCCAGCTCACCCAAGATGGGCCCACACGTCCTCTCCACGTGGACGGAGATCAGGAAGAGGTCTTCTCAACAGACACACCTCAAGATCCTCCCACAAAGCCCTACAAATAGGATTTAGGAAAACATCCAAAGAGATTCAGGAAGCACAGAAGAAGGTCATCCATAAGTTAAAAATGGAATTTTGTGCTCTGAATTCCCACTCTACTAAAATCCAGCCCCCTCCAGCTGATGGCTCCTTAGCAAACCTGTCCTTTCTAAAGCACGTGGCCAACTAAAATGTTTCATCTGTTCCTTTCCTCTGACAAGAGCAGGCTTTGCAACTGCTCTTAAATATACTTGACATCCTTACCTGAGGATTTGTAAGCTACATTTTGTCAGCATACAGGTAACTGTCACACCAACGTGACTGGCCATGCTCTGTCTGCAACACAAGAGGTAATCTCTAGGGGCGCCTGGGTGACTCAGTCGGTTGAGCATCTGACATCGGCTCAGGTCATGATCTTGCGGTCTGTGAGTTCGAGCCCCGCATCGGGCTCTGTGCTGATGGCTCAGAGCCTGCAGCCTGCTTCAGATCCTGTGTCTCCCTCTCTCTCTGCCCCTCCCCTGCTCATGCTCTGTCTCTCTCTCTCTGTCAAAAATAAATAAACATTAAAAAAATTTTTTTAAGAAGTAATCTCTATCTGTGTTAACTTATTCATGAAGCAGCCTCGGAATCTCCCCAGAAGGTTAATTAATAACAATACAGTTTACATTTCCGTTTTCATTTCAGGTAGGGCGGCCTACAAAGTCTATTTTTCCCAAGAAGTATCTCTTGATACTTCCTCAGAAAGACCATCAGGGTGAATCCGTGCCAACCCCCTCTTTATCGAGAAGGGAATTTCAGCTTGGCGAGGAGGGGGATAACACAGGATTCAAAATAGATGCTCCTGTGTTTCTCGAGAGTGCCGGAGTCAGGGTACGTGGCTCCGGGTCAGAATGAGAGCACGATCAGACCTCCCACGTCAGGGGACAAAAGTGTGCTCGCTAAAGAAACTCTGGGGCATGTTGGCCTCCCCCTCTGCAGGCTTTCGTTTGTCCCGTGCACTCCTGGCACAGGGCAAGCCCCACCCGTGTGAGGTCTGGTCAAAACACAAGCAGAACCCTTCCTGCGCTCTCGGAACCAGGTGTCCCTCGGCACAGGACCACGTCCCCAGAGCAGGAGCCATAGCTGTGAACGCCTTCCTCCCAAACCAGACGCTCAGCCCTGAGCCAGGTGGATCTGAAGCTTACACGTAATTTTTAAATAGCTTAAAAGTTATTAAATGTGTTATTAAATTATTAAATGACTTGACTAACCAGATAATTGAGTTAAAAACATTAGCTGTTCACAATCGTGAATAAGTATGTGAGGAATCCTCTCTCTGGAGCTGACAGAACTTGATTGGATCTGGCCCGTGGGCTCCGATCTTTTCATTAGGACACAGATTCCCAACCCAATCAGCAAACACACGACTTGCAACCATCAGCCCAGAAGAAAAAGACGTATTTCTAACCTGGTAGCAATCGCAGAATCCCTTCACTTCTCTTTATCTTGGATAGTTTGGTCTTTTTTTTTTTTTTTTTTTTCTGATTTTTAATACCCACTGGACAAAGCCCTTCAGTAAGGAACGCTCTCGATTTGCAAAGCACGCAGCACAGACAGCCCATTTTACTCTCCAGGATTTTCAACAGCAACAGCACTGACTAGCAGCCTCCTTCCCCGAGGGGACTGCTTGCTGCCGTGTTATCTTTCACAACTCAGGACCTTAGCGCTTCCCCACTTTGTCTCAAGGGATTATTAACATTAATAACCCCAACTGGGTCCAGAAGAAAGGAGTGCACTTTACGTGTGTTCGGAGGACAAACACTGGTGTCTCCGGCATGCTGACTCCTACTTTCTTACCCCACACCAGCTGGGGTTCCCAGAGTCTCCTCTTTGAGAGCGCTATTTATTATCATCACCAACAAACGGAAGCAATTACTTCTTTTGAGACATGACAAGTTTTTGACCCTCTTAGCAGAAAAGAACAGAGCACTGGTAACAATAGGTCATCTCTGAATGGCAAGAAGGAAGGAAGGAAGGAAGGAAGGAAGGAAGGAAGGAAGGAAGGAAGGAAGGAAAGAAGGGAGGGAAAGAAAGAAAGAAAGAAAAGAAGGAAAGAGAAAGAAAGAAAAGAAATAACACAAAAGAAGGAAGAATAGAGAGAAAGAAAGAGAAGGAAGGAAAGAAAATCACAAACAAACTAAAGTTGGAGACCTTGACAGCAGAGGTGGAGAAGGAGAAAGTGAAGCATCAGGAGAGCGCCAACCCTGTAAAGCGTCCAGAAATCCACCGCGGCGCCCACGGTGCATGTTACAACAGATCAAACGTCCCCCGCTCCCAGGGTCAACAGCGATACGCAAAACCAAGTACCTGCAGCCAAGAATTTGATTCTTCTTCAGCATGCTTGACCAATTATGACAAGGACTGGAAATGAGCTTAATAATATGACTAGGATTTGAACTAGTGAGTCAGCCTATAGATATAGGCCATCAAAACGAAGATTATTCAACACATTCTCTTTACCATCCAGAAGAATACAACTCATCCCATAAATCACTGCTTAAAAAAAAAAAACAGCTCTAAAAAAAGCGGCAACCCATGTGAAAACGGCTGGGATGAGGAAGAGGCAGAGAGTGACTCATACCATCCAACAGCTTGTAGCCTCCAAACCATAACAAGAGTATAAAACCAGTGGGCCCAGTATAAAACAAAATAGAGTCATTGTTACCGCGTTGACCTCCTAAAGCTCAGATCTAGGCGTAACTACAGCACTGCAAATATGTTATGAGCACTCGGAACAATTTTACAGGTCTATGCCTTTAATGTGTGCGTGTTTACTCTTCCAGCTTCCGGGCTAAATCTGACATCTATATTTATTCATCGAGAAAAGAACATTCAAATTTAACTATTTTCCTAACTCTGAAGAACTCTTATAATTCAAATCCACACATTTCAAATCCCACACATATCAACGCTGCCATTTTGTAAATATTTTTTTTAAATACAGGTAACAATATTGTGGGTTTATCATGCCAAGCATTCCATTTCATTCACCACAATACTTACAGCTATTTGACAACTTTGAGGCAGATGTAACAAAGTAAACAAATTCTGTTACCAAATTCGAGGTCTGATTCAGGGTGGGGTCCACGTGGCCTCACAGCTGTCACTTCCCCACTCTGGGGACCCCTCCCTTCCTCCCCTCCAATGACAACAAATTATCAATGAGCGCCTGAAGGAAAACAGTTTTTCCACACACACTTGTTTTCAAGAGTCAACTATATCCTTTCAATGAGGGTAACGTACACGAAGTGTGGGTCGCATTAGAGATGGCCGGGCCTCACAGCTTTGGAGGGTGGTCCTAAGGTGTCAGCCAGGGCAGAGCCCTGAAGTCTGTAGAGCGGGGCCTCCGAGAACACAGGGGTAGGACTCGAGTTCCAGAGCTAAGTGCCTCTCTTATCTTGTGCCCAACGGCCCCAAAAATGCCACACTGAAAGTCAACAAACATTCCGACTGGCCATCCCTTTCAGATTTTATTCTTTGGTGACAGGAATGTGCATATGAACTGCTGGCCCGCAATTACTTAAAAAAAAAAAAAAGTCATTGGCCCCTTGACCGACACAAAAAACCGACGTCAGATTACCTTTCACTTGCCTCCTTAGGTAGCTACTCACTAAGAAAGTGTCCCACCAGACTCTGCTCCAGATCCTAACAGGTAAAGTAATTTGGTGTATTAATTAGCAAAGCAGAGCATGAACTGAGTAACCCCCATAAGCAAAAATTAGGAAGTGAGCAAAGTAACAACAACCACAAAATGTAGAACATGGACTCTATTTCTTAAAACCTGCTCTTCTACAAACACCAACCAATTTTCACAGGCTGTATCGGGAGGTGGTTTCCCTAAGTTCTACCAAAATAAGAATTCAGCCAGTCCTGGGGGAGAGAAGGCCTCCATCTGTGGCAAGCACAGGGTACACACAGCCCGGGACACAACCATCAGTGAACACACAAACGTATTGCTACATTTCGATCAACAACTGAAAATTTTTTTAAGACCTGAGTCTTTTTTAACTTTTCCGTTTCTTCTCCACTTTGCTTGGTGTTTCCATTTAAAGTTTTTCCTTAAGCCAAAATGAAATTATTTGGGGGCCTTCTTAAAGCCAAATAGGAAAAACGCACAATTCCAAAAGGTGAGATGTCACGAAGGGGAGGGAAGAGGAAATGATTTAGGGGAGAGGAGCCTCGGCCGGCCACCCCACCTGGTGCCCTGCAGCCAGCCAGCTCACCGGCATCTCCCCTGCAGGCCCATGTTTGAGCAGACGGACACAGCCCACACCCACGACTCTACCCAGACATGTGGACCGGAGGCTGTCAGTGCCCCGAGGAGGGGCCGCCTGCCACATCTCCCCACAGAAAACTCCTGCACTTTGCTGACGATGCCGTTCTACGGTGAGAGGCTTTCCCCAGCGAGGGAGGCACAGGGTGGTCACACACAGCGGAAAGAAAAAAGGAGGCAACCAGCAGAGCAGGACGGAAAAATCGGAGTTCCGAAGCTTGAGAAGTCAATCTGCAACCCTTTAACAGTGACTCTAGAAAACAACACAGCACCAGCATCCGTAACAACACCCAGCAGACAGCACGAACCCATACTGCACCGGGACTGCAGAGAAGTCCATACCACAGACTCCCATTAGGGGCTGGCAGGCCATACAGGAACGTGTTTCTTCAATCTATATACACATTGTTTTCCACCCTCCTCAGCAGGAACCGAGCACTGGAGATCGCACGTGTTTCCATAATATTTTCTGATATTACAATAAAATGATGAAGACTAACTCACAGAATTCTCTCCACATGAATCATGACCGAGGGTTAAATGTGATCAGAGTTGTTTGAACATTTCACTTTGCAAGCGGATGTGCTGAGGGAGTTTTAAGTTCCACGATGTAAAAAGACAGATTTCTGACCCTTCCAATCTTTGGCTTCTCTGATGCAATACTGAAAAACAAGTTGATTTCACCAATTTAAGCCAGGAACAACTACTCTATGTGGTTACAAGACCTGAAATTCCAAAGAAGACTCCACCAGTTCAGCATGGACAAAGCAAGTCAAACACGACATGGCTAACGAGCCAGGGCAGAGGGGGGAGGGCTGGACGGGTCAGTGCGCCAACCCTCTTGTTTCATTCTTCAGTGTTCAGGCCAAGTCTCACAAGGCTTACACAGAAAGACAATAATGTACTTCCCATATGCAGACACATACCCCTCTCTCCGCCCTGACACCCAATGGGAAGTTGACAAAGCCCCTTTGAAAAACCTGTACAGACAGAAGGTGTTCACGGAGAATCAGACTGAGCATCCCTTGGTCTAAAGTGTTTTTGCCACCCTCTGGTCAGCGGGAACAAGAGTGATGGCTGGTGACAGGTGAGTGTCATCTAACAGGTAAGCGTGCCCCCAGGTTCAGGTGCCTAAGCCACAGCCCCGTGCAGCACGGGGCCAGGACACATGTCCTCAGCACTGTCCCAGACTCGAGGAGCAAACGCAAGCTGATGTCCAGGCTGACAGGGGAGGTGGCGCGATCCTGTGGAGCTCAGACGGCTTCCTACTTTGCTAACACAGATGGGGTACTGACACAAAATGTCAGGGGAACGCAGACACAGCAAAAGCGTGTGGGGGTAAAGCACGAATGTCAGGGTCCCATAAGGAATACTGAGAGGGGCAAACATGACTAGGGCCGGGGGGGGGGTGCCTCAAAGTGGGGCGAACCCCATCTGAACACTGACAAAATCGCAGAACTTGGGCAAATACTTTCCAGTGGAGACTCCATCCGTTCACGCAATCTGCCCACACCACACACTTTATCCACCAGTTTGAGTCTAAATATTGTTCCCAGCAGGCTACTCCTCGTGTGCCCTGCCTTGGGGTCCTCTGAGGCACTAGCAAAGCCCTCTTGCCTTCCAGAATGGTGTCTGCTGAGCACACACAGTCCAGGAAACAGCCTCCTCTCCTCCCACGGGGCTGCTTCACATTACAGAACATTACAGTGCCCTGCAGAACCCCAAGTTTGAAACAGAAAAATAGAAAGGCGTCCAGTGCCTGTAACCCTGAAAAGGCAGTTAACACGACACCACAGCCCCCACGCCAATCCCTCCCTTGCCCTGAACGTGTGAAAAAGGAAAACATAAAGTCAACATTAGCTCCTCCCTGCCGATGAAAATTGGCACGAGTGAACGTGCGCTCTGGCTCCCCGCCCTAACAGAACCGTTACACACGCGCGCACACACTCACACACACAAAAGTTCACCAGGCCGAAGGGCCCCAAATGTAAATTCAAAGCCGGCCGGCCTGTCCCCACCCCACATCATGGGGTGGCCTCTGCAGGGCGAGCCGGGGACACGAAATACATATTAAACACTTCACATTTCGGAACTTTGGTGGTTCCTTTCTTGAGAGGCCGCAAAACGCGACCTAAACTTATGACAGTTGAGCACATGACCCCGCCACTAAGAGCAGATGAGAAGCCGCATCTAACACTCCGTGCGGTCCCTGTAGCAAATCTGTCACCAGTGTGGATGTGCGAGATGAGCGCGCGACAGCAGAGCTGCTGCGGGGGGGGGGGAGGGGGGGGGGACCCGACCGCGGCCCCCCCCCCGCCCCGCACCCCCCCCCCCCCGCGAGTACGCGCCCCGCGCCCGCCCCCCCCCCCCCCCGCCCCCCCCCCCCGGGGGCCCCCCCCCCCCCCCCCCCCCCCACCCGACCGCGGCCCCCGCCCTGCCCAGCACGACACACGGAACAATAGTGCGCGCCCCGCGCCGCCTCCAGCCCCCAAGTGCAACGCCAAGTTTCGCGTTAGAACCAGGCCGGCCGGCACCCCAGGCCGCGCGACGCGGACGTGTCCCCAGCGCCGGCCGCGGGGCGAGCGCACGGACGCGCACCAAGGACACGGCTCCCCGCCAGGCGGGCGCCCCGCGGCCCAGGTTCCCCCCCACCACTGCTCAGACCCCCCCCGCCCCCCGCGCCCCGCGCCCCGCGACCCCCGTCCCCGCCCCAGGCCCCGCCGCAGCGCGGACACCCGCAGGCACCCGCAGCGCAGGGGACCCGGGCCCGGGGCGGGAACAGGG
>NW_024419399.1:0-1145 GCF_014898765.1 Herpailurus yagouaroundi
TTTAATCTGGGTGCAGACCCCTAAGTCACACCCTTTTTTCTCTACTGTCTCATCTAAACATTTAGGGAGTATGTACTTCAAATCATCCTAGAAGTTATATACACATACACATACACACAAAGAAAGAAAGAAATTGGCGGGAGGAGCCCGGAGGTGGGTGAATGGCAAAGAAACTCTAGCTTTATTACACAAGCATGGAACCAAATTCCTTTGGAGATGGTGGGGGTGGAATGGCTTCTTCGGACGACTTCAGAGCAATGAGGGAACAAGAGAGATCATGGATCTGCCCCTACAGTCCTGGAGACCTCTCAATCTGGGGTTAGGAAGAAAGGGGACCTCCCTTGCGGTCCAGGGGTCGCCTCCCTCCGCAGACCCGGTGCTGGGAGGCAGCAGAGGGCACAGCTGCCCCGGAGTCCCAGAAGGCGGCGCCGCATCCCGGAGGCGCGGGCCGGGACCGTCTGGTGCTTCTTCGCTGGTAAAGTGCACTAGGGGATGCGGGCCCGGCTCTCCCTGGTTCATCCCTCCAGGCACAACCGGTCCCAGGGCTGGGAGGTCGCGCGGCTGTGGCCCGCATCTGACGCCCAGGCACTGGGACGCGGCGGAGTCTCACCACGGGTTCCAGGTTCACTCCCAGGACTTGGCGGGCTTGGCGCCGCGCTTCTGCCACGCTGCTCTCGACCCACACGTCGCCGACTACGCGGATGCTGGGCGAGGTGGTCAGCGTTGGGATGGCTGCCCTCCCACTCTCCTCCAGGGTGCTGCCCCCGGAGCTGGGCCCGGGGGCCGTGGGCTTGCGGGGGCTGTTGTCCTCGCGGGACGGCGGCGGCGGGGGCGGCACCTTCCTCTGGCCGGCTGCGACATTCCGGGCTCCGTGGCGCTTCCTTCTGGCAGCTCGCCGGCGCGACTGGAGGCGGGCCTCGGGGTGCTGGTGCCGGGGGTCCGGAACCTGGGCCAGGAGGGAGGAGTAGCCATAGACGTCCTTGCTGCGCAGGATGCGGGGGGAGAACTGGTGCTTGAGGCTGCAGAGGTAGCTCCAGAGCTCCGCATCTGAGCTCATGAACTCCGTGCTGCCGGGCACGAATAGCTTGAAAGCGTCGATCAGCGCCTTGCTGCTGTTGGCCAGCGACAGTGGCGACGGTTGCCAC
>NW_024419400.1:0-2646 GCF_014898765.1 Herpailurus yagouaroundi
CAGAACACCTTCAGTCCCTCAGCTGAGGGCCATGGCCTTCAACATTGCAGGAATTCCCATGGTGGCCAGCAGAGGGCGTGCGAGCACCACAAACCCTGGGGGCGGGCTCCTCTCTATGCACGGTGATTGCCGGCAGAGGGCGCCCCATCGGCTTTTCTGACCCAGGGCACCTCAGAGCAGGAAGGGCTTCTGTTGCTCCCAGAGCACTCAGGGCCTCTGCCCTTGCCTGAGGACAGAGACCAGAGCTGCGTTTCCAGCAGGTTCTGCCGCCCTCCCCAGGGGAGACCTTGGGAGCCTTGCAGCAACTTGGTGTCTCCTGAGTCGCCAGAGAGAAGCTGCCTTGTTGCACTGAGTGTTGAGGAGAGGGCCCTGGGTGGCTTCCCTGGGCACTGGCCAGTCGGTCAGCAGCACAGGCCCTTGCATTTTGTGGGCTGTTCCCATGTTTCATTACTCACTTTCCCAGACAGTATTTGAAGATGTATTTTGCTAAAGGACCCGTGGATCGAGGGGTCTCACGACATCACATCATGGATAACGTGGATGGTTTTTTCCAGATTCAGGTTTGTTTCCGGGGAGAAATCCTAACAGAAACTCAGAAGACCGGGAGCTGCATTCAGTTAGGGTGTGAATACATGAAATATTCGTCTCAGGACCTTCTAGAAGAATGAGCTGGGACCCACTTTCCGAGTCCTGCTGGAACCAAAGACCGAGGTAAGGGCACAAACTGTCCCCCACATCTTACATGCTTTTATAAATTTTCATGGTTATTTTTCCAACCTAGTGAAGTGATTGAAAACTACAGAAAACCTGGTAGGTAGGTGTCATTCACCTTATATTATACTTTAGTTTAAATTCCAGGTGGTAAAGTAGAGTGTAATATTAGTTTCAGGTATAAATATAGAGCAACACTTCCAGGCGTCACTGGGTGCTCATCCCAGGTGCATGTCTTAATCCCCATCACCTGTTTCACCCATCCCCCACCCCACTGTGGAACCCCTAAGTTTGTTTTCTAGTTAAGAGTCTGTTTGTTTGTCTCTGTCTCCTCCCCCTCCCGCCCCCTTTGTTTTCTTTCACTTCCACGTGTTAGTGAAATCACCTGGTATTTGTCTTTCTCTGACAGGCTTATTTCACCCAGCATCA
Source organism: Herpailurus yagouaroundi (assembly GCF_014898765.1). NCBI lineage: Eukaryota > Metazoa > Chordata > Mammalia > Carnivora > Felidae > Herpailurus > Herpailurus yagouaroundi. The sequence continues at coordinate 1,141 of NW_024419400.1, forward strand.
CATTCTCTCGCTTCATCCACCTCGTGGCAAATGAAAAGATTTCATGTTTTTCGGGCGAAATAATGTTTCATTCCATATACTACATCTCAATTTATTCATCAGTTGATGGAAACTTGGGCAGTTTCCATAATTTGGCTGTTGTAGAAAATTCTGCTGTCAACATCAGGGTGCATGTATCCCTTTGAAGGATTATTTTTGTATTCTCTATGTAAATACCTCCTAATGAAATTGCTGGATTGTAAGGTAGTTCTATTTTGAATTTTTTGAGGAATCTCCATGATGTTTTCCAGAGTGGCTGCACCAGTTTGCATTCCTACCAACGGTGCAAGAGGTTTCCTCTTTCCCCACATCCTTGGCAACACGTGTGTTTCGTCATTCATGGATTTTAGTCATTCTGACAGATGTGATGAGTTATTTCGTTGTACTTTTGAACTGTATTTCCCGGAAGATCAGTATTGTTGAGCATCTTTTCATGTATCTCTTAGCTATCTGTATGTCTTTTTTGGGAAAATATCTATTTGTGTCCTCTGCCCATTTTTAATTGGAATTCTCATTCTTTGGGTGTGTATAATTATATATTTTGGACACAAGCCCTTTATCAGATGTCATTTGCAATTATGATCATGCTGTAGGTTGTGTTTTAGTTTTGTTGATTATTTCCTTGGTGACAGAAGCTTTTTATTTTTATGAAGTCCCATTCTTTTTCTTGTGTTTCCCTTACCGCAGGAGATATATCAACAAAGACGTGTGTACAGCCATTGTCAAAGAAGATACTGCCTGTGTTATCCTCTGGGATTTTTATAGTTTCGGGTTTCACACATAGGTCTTTATCCATGTTGGATTTATTTTTGTGTATGTTCTAAGAAAGTGGTCTGTTGTTGTTTTGTTTTGTGTTGCAAGTTGCAGTCTAGTTTTTCCAAAACCATATGTTGAGGAGACGGGTTTTTTTTAAGTGTATTTATTTATTTTTGAGAGAGAGAGAGAGAGAGAGCATGCAGAAGAGGGGCAGAGAGAAATGGACAGAAAGAATCCCACACAGGCTCTACACTGTCAGTGCAGAGCCTGACACGGATTGCAAACTGATGAACGCTGAGATCATGACCTGAGCTGAATCCAAAATTAGACGCTTCCATGACTGAGCCACTCATGTGCCTCAAGACTATCTTTTTTTTCTATTGGATATTCTTTCCTGCTTTGTTGAGGATTAGTTGACCATATAGATGTGAGTTCATCTCTGGGTTTCCATTCTATTGATTTATGTGTCTGTGTGTGTTTTCTTTTTCTTTCTTTCTTTTTTTTTTTTTTTTTTTTGCCAGTACCATACTGTTCTGCTCACTACAGCTTTGTAATATAACCTAAAGTCTGGAATTGTGAGGTCTCCAGCTTTGCTTTTCTTGTTCAAGTTTTATTTGGCTGTGTGGGGTCTTTTGTCGTTCCATACAAATTTGGGGATTACTTGTTCTAGTTCTGCGACAACTGTTTTGTTAGGGTGATAGGGATTGCATT
>NW_024419401.1:0-2099 GCF_014898765.1 Herpailurus yagouaroundi
GGAAGGGAAGGAAAAATAAGATAAAAACAGAGAGGTAGGCAAACCATAAGAGACTCTTAAATACAAAGAAGGGTGTATGTACTCTTAAATACAAAGAAGGTTAAGGGTGACAGTGGGTTTGAAGGTGAGCCAAATCAGTGATGGGCATTAAGGCGGGCACTTTTCAGGATAAGCACTGGGTATCAAATGTAAGAGATGATTCACTGGGTTTTACTCCTGAAACCAAGACTACACTGTATGTTAACTAATGTAAAAAAAAAAAAAAAAGCTGCATAAGGAAATGCAGGAATGCTAGACATCCTAGCTCTTAGCATAGATGTTTATGGGACCATGTTCAGCAGCTGTGGCCATAAAAGTACATCACACATCTTTTCCCCAAATACAAAACAAGCAGGGGAGGGGATTCAGAGGTCATTGAAAAGGATCCCTGGAGGATTTAAATCTAGGTAAAGTGTTAACATGGAGCCCCTAGAGGAAGAATGATAATGGAAAGTCCTGCCTGCCCTTAGTCAATTTGCAAATTACCTTCTCCTGTCCTTATCCTTTCCACATGTAGGGTTTGACCTCTTTACATGTTTTTTGCTAATGCAACTCCAGAGTTTGAACTAGAAAACTTAAAGTTTCAAATATTTGGTAAAAAAAAAAAAAAACCTCCAAAACAAAAAACAATACCTCAATAAAAGAAGCAGGAAACAAACCTTTTCCTTTAAAGTGTAGAAAGCAGCCACTGTCCTGGGGCAGGTAGTAGTCCTGGAAATTGTTACACTTAAGGACATCCAATTTCAATGGTTGCTGCCATTCCTGTGAAAGTAACTTCAACCTCTAAATCTCAGTAATTCTGAGGAGCTGTCTCTTCTTTTTACCCAAATTCATTATACTGAAATTAACCTGTTCTCTGAGTAAGAGGAATTTGGGAGGAGGGCTGGCTCTTCTCCTTCCTCCCACATACAATAGCTGATGACTCTGTAAGATTTCTTAGTTCAAGAAAGACTATGAGAGTCTGTACACCATTTAAATTGCTGTAGGAAGTAATAGAACCAAACCAAACTCCTGGGCTATAAAAGAAGGCTTTAATATAATAATATTCAAATCTAGCTTTTACTATTTAAGATAAATATTGCCACTCCAAGTAGGTAAATAGATGGGAGGAAGAAGTGTCAAGGAGATGGGGTTCATCACAGCAAGTGTCCAAGCTGCTGAGGAAAGGTTGCGCTAGCACTGGACATTCACTCAGTCCTGAGCTTGATTGTGGCCAATTCTTCTTGTTCTTGAGTTTCACTGGTCAGCTAGGATTGGGGCTCCAGCTGGCAGGACAGGATGTAGCTAAAGAGAGAATGACACCTGTGAGTCGACCAGGAGCTACAATTCAGGTGTCTCTCCCAGTGTTTTCCCAGTAGCTGGAGTCTGGTGTTCCAGTGATCACAAGGAAACAAGGCTTGAGGCTGCCCAGGGAGCCATGGATGCAGGATCCCTAGAGTGGCCACCAGAAAGAGTCCACGCCTTTGCCCAGCTCCTGATGGGCCTCACCTCTCATTCTCACTGAGTCGCTCCACAGCCTGGAAGCAGGCTCTAAACTCCTCCTTCGGTTCTAGAGTGTACTTATCTGCAGCCACCTGGAGGAGCATGATCTCTTTCATTACTTTGTATTCCTAGGCCAAGAGAAGAACAGGATGCACACAGAGCCTGGGTGGGTTGAGCAGTGGGATAGGGGACCAGTCCTAGGTCTTTGCACATGTGGCAATCTTCCTTCCCTGAAAATTCATCCAGTCTCAACCTGTTCTCAGAGGTGAGTATAAATAGCCCCTCCTCCTGCAGGAAGTTATCCCTGATGCCACTCCCCTGACTTCACTTACCAGATGGATGGGTCTTACACTTTTTCATTATCAAACTATTCCAGTAAATGTGTGATGGAGGGGATGCAGCCAAGAAATATTCTTCCCAGGGGCATCTCTGGTATCCCCTCCCCTACACTCCCCTAATAGGAAGTGCCACAAATGCTCACCTTAGTTTTTTTCTTATGGTTGATCTCATCTCCCTAGAAAGCAAATAGCCAAAGTCCATCAGAAAGAGCCCCTTGGTATTGCTTGTTCCTTATACCC
>NW_024419402.1:0-2718 GCF_014898765.1 Herpailurus yagouaroundi
CATCTTTTCATGTGCCTGTTGGCCATCCGGATGTCTTCTTTAGAGAAGTGTCTATTCATGTTTTCTGCCCATTTCTTCACTGGGTTATTTGCTTTTCGGGTGTGGAGTTTGGTGAGCTCTTTATAGATTTTGGATACTAGCCCTTTGTCCGATATGTCATTTGCAAATATCTTTTCCCATTCCGTTGGTTGCCTTTTAGTTTTGTTGGTTGTTTCCTTTGCTGTGCAGAAGCTTTTTATCTTCATAAGGTCCCAGTAGTTCACTTTTGCTTTTAATTCCCTTGCCTTTGGGGATGTGTCGAGTGAGAGATTGCTACGGCTGAGGTCAGAGAGGTCTTTTCCTGCTTTCTCCTCTAAGGTTTTGATGGTTTCCTGTCTCACATTCAGGTCCTTGATCCATTTTGAGTTTATTTTTGTGAATGGTGTGAGAAAGTGGTCTAGTTTCAACCTTCTGCATGTTGCTGTCCAGTTCTCCCAGCACCATTTGTTAAAGACACTGTCTTTTTTCCATTGGATGTTCTTTCCTGCTTTGTCAAAGATGAGTTGGCCATACGTTTGTGGGTCTAGTTCTGGGGTTTCTATTCTATTCCATTGGTCTATGTGTCTGTTTTTGTGCCAATCCCATGCTGTCTTGATGATGACAGCTTTGTAGTAGAGGCTAAAGTCTGGGATTGTGATGCCTCCTGCTTTGGTCTTCTTCTTCAAAATTACTTTGGCTATTTGGGGCCTTTTGTGGTTCCATATGAATTTTAGGATTGCTTGTTCTAGTTTCGAGAAGAATGCTGGTGCAATTTTGATTGGGATTGCATTGAATGTGTAGATAGCTTTGGGTAGTATTGACATTTTGACAATATTTATTCTTCCAATCCATGAGCATGGAATGTCTTTCCATTTCTTTAAATCTTCTTCAATGACCTTCATAAGCTTTCTATAGTTTTCAGCATACAGATCCTTTACATCTTTGGTTAGATTTATTCCTAGGTATTTTATGCTTCTTGGTGCAATTGTGAATGGGATCAGTTTCTTTATTTGTCTTTCTGTTGCTTCATTGTTAGTGTATAAGAATGCAACTGATTTCTGTACATTGATTTTGTATCCTGCAACTTTGCTGAATTCATGTATCAGTTCTAGCAGACTTTTGGTGGAGTCTGTCAGATTTTCCATGTATAATATCATGTCATCTGCAAAAAGCGAAAGCTTGACTTCATCTTTGCCAATTTTGATGCCTTTGATTTGCTTTTGTTGTCTGATTGCTGATGCTAGAACTTCCAGCACTATGTTAAACAACAGCGGTGAGAGTGGGCATCCCTGTCGTGTTCCTGATCTCAGGGAAAAAGCTCTCAGTTTTTCCCCGTTGAGGATGATGTTAGCTGTGGGCTTTTCATAAATGGCTTTTATGATGTTTAAGTATGTTCCTTCTATCCCGACTTTCTCAAGGGTTTTTATTAAGAAAGGGTGCTGGAGGGGCGCCTGGGTGGCGCAGTTGGTTAAGAGTCTGACTTCAGCCAGGTCACGTTCTCGTGGTCCGGGAGTTCGAGCCCCGCGTCAGGCTCTGGGCTGATGGCTCAGAGCCTGGAGCCTGTTTCCGATTCTGTGTCTCCCTCTCTCTCTGCCCCTCCCCCGTTCATGCTCTCTCTCTGTCCTAAAAATAAATAAATGTTGAAAAAAAAATTAAAAAAATAAAATAAAAAAAAATAAAAAGAAAGGGTGCTGGATTTTGTCAAAGGCCTTTTCTGCATCGATTGCCAGGATCATATGGTTTTTCTCTTTTTTTTTTGTTAAAGTGATGTATCACGTTGATTGATTTGCGAATGTTGAACCAGCCCTGCATCCCAGGAATGAATCCCACTTGATCATGGTGAATAATTCTTTTTATATGCTGTTGAATTCGATTTGCTAGTATCTTATTGAGAATTTTGGCATTCATATTCATCAGGGATATTGGCCTGTAGTTCTCTTTTTTTACTGGGTCTCTGTCTGGTTTAGGAATCAAAGTAATACTGGCTTCATAGAATGAGTCTGGAACTTTTCCTTCCCTTTCTATTTCTTGGAATAGCTTGAGAAGGATAGGTATTATCTCTGCTTTAAACGTCTGGTAGAACTCCCCTGGGAAGCCATCTGGTCCTGGACTCTTATTTGTTGGGAGATTTTTGATAACCGATTCAATTTCTTCGCTGGTGATGGGTCTGTTCAAGCTTTCTATTTCCTCCTGATTGAGTTTTGGAAGAGTGTGGGTGTTCAGGAATTTGTCCATTTCTTCCAGGTTGTCCAATTTGTTGGCATATAATTTTTCATAGTATTCCCTGATAATTGTTTGTATCTCTGAGGGATTGGTTGTAATAATTCCATTTTCATTCATGATTTTATCTATTTGGGTCATCTCCCTTTTCTTTTTGAGAAGCCTGGCTAGAGGTTTGTCAATTTTGTTTATTTTTTCAAAAAACCAACTCTTGGTTTCGTTGATCTGCTCTACAGTTTTTTTAGATTCTATATTGTTTATTTCTGCTCTGATCTTTATTATTTCTCTTCTTCTGCTGGGTTTAGGCTGCCTTTGCTGTTCTGCTTCTATTTCCTTTAGGTGTGCTGTTAGATTTTGTATTTGGGATTTTTCTTGTTTCTTGAGATAAGCCTGGATTGCAATGTATTTTCCTCTCAGGACTGCCTTCGCTGCGTCCCAAAGCGTTTGGATTGTTGTATTTTCATTTTCGTTTGTTTCCAT
>NW_024419402.1:2818-11569 GCF_014898765.1 Herpailurus yagouaroundi
CCTGATAATTGTTTGTATCTCTGAGGGATTGGTTGTAATAATTCCCTTTTCATTCATGATTTTATCTATTTGGATCATCTCCCTTTTCTTTTTGAGTAGCCTGGCTAGAGGTTTGTCAATTTTGTCTATTTTTTCAAAAAACCAACTCTTGGTTTCGTTGATCTGCTCTACAGTTTTTTTAGATTCTATATTGTTTATTTCTGTTCTGATCTTTATTATTTCTCTTCTTCTGCTGAGTTTAGGCTGCCTTTGCTGTTCTGCTTCTATTTCCCTTAGGTGTGCTGTTAGATTTTGTATTTGGGATTTTTCTTGTTTCTTGCGATAGGCCTGGATTGCAATGTATTTTCCTCTCAGGACTGCCTTCGCTGCCTCCCAAAGCGTTTGGATTGTTGTATTTTCATTTTCGTTTGTTTCCATATATTTTTTAATTTCTTCTCGAATTGCCTGGTTGACCCACTCATTCGTTAGTAGGGTGTTCTTTAACCTCCATGCTTTTGGAGGTTTTCCAGACTTTTTTCTGTGGTTGATTTCAAGCTTCATAGCATTGTGGTCTGAAAGTATGCATGGTATGATTTCAATTCTTGTAAACTTATGAAGGGCTGTTTTGTGACCCAGTATGTGATCTATCTTGGAGAATGTTCCATGTGCACTCGAGAAGAAAGTATATTCTGTTGCTTTGGGATGCAGAGTTCTAAATAGATCTGTCAAGTCCATCTGATCTAATGTCTCATTCAGGGCCCTTGTTTCTTTATTGACCGTGTGTCTAGATGATCTATCCATTTCTGTAAGTGGGGTGTTAAAGTCCCCTGCAATGACCACATTCTTATCAATAAGGTTACTTATGTTTATGAGTAATTGTTTTATATATTTGGGCGCTCCGGTATTCTGCGCATAGACATTTATAATTGTTAGCTCTTCCTGATGGATAGACCCTGTCACTATTATATAATGTCCTTCTTCATCTCTTGTTACAGCCTTTAATTGAAAGTCTAGTTTGTCTGATATAAGTATGGCCACTCCAGCTTTCTTTTGGCTTCCAGTAGCATGATAAATAGTTCTCCATCCCCTCACTCTCAATCTAAAGGTGTCCTCAGGTCTAAAATGAGTCTCTTGTAGACAGCAAATAGATGGGTCTTGTTTTTTTATCCATTCTGATACCCTATGTCTTTTGGTTGGCGCATTTAATCCATTTACATTCAGTGTTATTATAGAAAGATATGGGTTTAGAGTCATTGTGATGTCTGTATGTTTTATGCTTGTAGTGATGTCTCTGGTACTTTGTCTCACAGAGTCCCCCTTAGGATCTCTTGTAGGGCTGGTTTGGTGGTGACAAATTCCTTCAGTTTTTGTTTGTTTGGGAAGACCTTTATCTCTCCTTCTATTCTAAATGACAGACTTGCTGGATAAAGGATTCTCGGCTGCATATTTTTTCTGTCTAGCACACTGAAAATCTCGTGCCAACTCTTTCTGGCCTGCCAAGTTTCAAAAGAGAGATCAGTCACGAGTCTTATAGGTCTCCCTTTATATGTGAGGGCACGTTTACCCCTTGCTGCTTTCAGAATTTTCTCTTTATCCTTGTATTTTGCCAGTTTCACTATGATATGTCGTGCAGAAGATCGATTCAAGTTACGTCTGAAGGGAGTTCTCTGTGCCTCTTGGATTTCAATGCCTTTTTCCTTCCCCACTTCAGGGAAGTTCTCAGCTATGATTTCTTCAAGTACCCCTTCAGCACCTTTCCCTCTCTCTTCCTCCTCTGGGATACCAATTATGCGTATATTATTTCTTTTTAGTGTATCACTTAGTTCTCTAATTTTCCCCTCATACTCTGGATTTTTTTTATCTCTCTTTTTCTCAGCTTCCTCTTTTTCCATAACTTTATCTTCTGGTTCACCTATTCTCTCCTCTGCCTCTTCAATCCGAGCCGTGGTGGTTTCCATTTTGTTATGCATTTCGTTTAAAGCGTTTTTCAGCTCCTCGTGACTGTTCCTTAGTCCCTTGATCTCTGTAGCAAGAGATTCTCTGCTGTCAGCTATACTGTTTTCAAGCCCAGCGATTAATTTTATGACTATTATTCTAAATTCACTTTCTGTTAGATTATTTAAATCCTTTTTGATCAGCTCATTAGCTGTTGTTATTTCCTGGAGATTCTTCTGAGGGGAATTCTTCCGCTTGGTCATTTTGGATAGTCCCTGGCGTGGTGAGGACCTGCAGGGCACTTCCCCTGTGCTGTGGTGTATAACTGGAGTTGGTGGGCGGAGCCGCAGTCAGACCTGATGTCTGCCCCCAGCCCACCGCTGGGGCCACAGTCAGACTGGTGCGTGCCTTCTCTTCCCCTCTCCTAGGGGCGGGATTCACTGTGGGGTGGGGTGGCCTGTCTGGGCTACTTGCACACTGCCAGGCTTGTGATGCTGGGGATCTGGCGTCTTAGCTGGGGTGGGTAGGCAAGGTGCACAGGGGCAGGAGGGGCAGGCTTAGCTTGCTTCTCCTTAGGTGATCCACTTCAGGAGGGGCCCTGTGGCAGCAGGAGGGAGTCAGAACCGCTGCGCAGAAGCGCAGAGTTGGGTGTTTGCGCGGAGCGAGCAAGTTCCCTGCCAGGAACTGGTTCTCTTTGGGATTTTGGCTGGGGGATGGGCGGGGGAGATGGCGCTGGCGAGCGCCTTTGTTCCCCACTAAACTGAGCTCTGTCGTCCGGGGGCTCAGCAGCTCTCCTTCCCTTTGTCCTCCAGCCTTCCCACTTTCTGAGCAGAGCTGTTAACTTATGACCTCCCAGCCGCTAAGTCGCGCTTGCTGTCGGAACACAGTCTGTCAGGCCCCTCCGCTTTTTGCAAGCCAGACTCGGGGGCTCTGCTTGGCCGGCGAGCCGCGCCTCCGCCCCGGCTCCCTCCCGCCAGTCCGTGGAGCGCGCACCGCCTCGCAGCCCTTCCTACCCTTAACTAATGCAAATTTTACCTAAATATAAGCAAGTATGCACAACTAGATAGAATATGATTGATAGAAAATGAATATGTTACATCTACATAGAACATAGCCTATGGTTTACTATAAAATGCATAAAGCACCTCCCTAGTGGGTGGTAAAATTTAGTACTTACTAACCTCATCCAAATCTTACTGTGTAAATATCAATTTAAAGTAAGCTTATGTAATTCCTGTTAGTTTCTTTGGATGCTGAAATGCATTTTTTTTTTTACATTCCAGTAAGAAAGTCAAAACTATTGGTTGAGAGCTTACATTATAGATCTCCTTGATGTTAAATTGCTGTATATTAAGTAAATATACCATGGGTAAATTTAATGTTGAGTGTGTGAAAGGAAAATTTTTCTTGAGTCAGAAAACTTTACTCAACCGAAGACTTAAACATAATTTTACACCTGGGGAGGGCACACAGAATTTAACACCCAAAAGCTGTCACTAGGCTCTTTTTAAATCTTTGATTTTATCACATAAGTTGGATATTTGTTCTAAATTAATTGCCTCTTTTCAGTTTCTATACAATGCATGTGTATTTTATGTCTCCCTTGCTTTGAGGGCTTTAAAGCGAATGAAAACTGTAATAGACTGGTTTGGATAAGATTCAGACTTTTTGGCAGACTCCTAAGTAACAAGAGCCAGTATTTAATCAAATCGTATGTTTTAGTCTCTGTGTGTTTTTTTTTTTCAAGTTTGAACCAATGCTGTTTAACTTGACTGCCATCCATCTAATGTAAATTTCTGTTGTTTTTTAAGTGATAAAATGTTAGATAGAGAATAGAATCTATCAGTCGTCTAAATGCCCTTTTATTAGTGTTTCGACTTCCAAAATTGATTTTTATTCATGTCAATATTTCCATTGTATTATAGAGAGCAAACAGTGAAATGGATTTCTCTTTTTTTCTTCTTTATCCACACTATTAACACTTTCCCAAGTTAATCTTTGAGACATTTGTTAATACAAACATTTTCTTACATAGGAATATTGTTTTGTTTGAGTAAGTGAAAACTTGATGTTAAGAAGGAGCTTGATATCTCTATCTATATCTATATTCGAACACTTGATAGTTTCTATTCTCCATATTTTTAAACCTGACTTTTAAGTGACAATTACATTTTTCTGTTTTAGATGAAGCTATATAGTAGAATAGTTAGACAGTAGAGAGATGAAGTAGAAAAGCCTCACAGACACTTGTGACAGCTCAAACCCTTTGGTATAAACAATGTCAATTTTGGTACTGCAATCCCAAGGACATGAAGTCCACTGTGATTAGTCACATGACTCTCCTATAGTACCCTACTGAGATACTGTTGCCATAGCACTGAAAGGCAGATTTTCAACAAGCAACAATCTGTAGATGCTATTTTTTCAATATCAAATGGTGTATCATTTTCTTCTAATAAAGATCATCTAAATGCCTCCCCCAAAGAAAACTTGTGTCCCATTCATATTGTCATGAATTGCTAATTATTTCAAACAATAGAGCAGGGTTATTTTAACATGGACACACTTTGTTCTGTTCATTAGATTTATGTTACCTACTAAAGAATAGGGAATGAAGTAAATTGGAAATGGAAGAGTTCAGTGTAGAGAGAAAAGTTAAAGCCTATGAATATAAGCCTATTTCTAATGTAATCTAGTGATCCCATGCATTTCTCCCTGAGGTTAAAAGTGCATTTATAGAAGTTATTTAGGGAATCATGAGCATCAAATATTCCTTTCTGCTAAGGTCATGCGTAGGTATGTTTATAATTTCTATCAAATATTCAGAATTGATAATGTTGCTTATTTTAGTATATACTGCCTTACTAGAATATATGAGTGAAAAGATAATGCATGTTTTCTAAAAATGTATTCCTAACATCACTGCACCATGTAAATCAAATCTGATTTAAAGTCACCAAATGACAGGATCAGAAACATTTCTGTATTCTGACTGAGAAAACAATACATCAACTCATATATCCATAGAGATTTCAAAATTCTGTTTGCCTAGTAAATTATGCCCAAGCTAGGCTAATATACTTACCTCTAAGTAATTTCTAATAAGAAATACATCAAAATCCCTCTGAATCTTCAAAAAATTAAAGTTGAAAATGTAATCTTTTTTATAATGTGATAAATATTTTTACATCCTGAATATACTAAATTGACCACAACTAAACCAAACAATAAGACACAAATAACTTCCAAATTTAATTGCAATTAATGTATTAAACCTACTTGTGAACACAAAGAACTTACAATGCATATATATTTTAGAAACTGGAATCTACTTTCTGTAGAAAATTGAGGCCAGTGTAATTTCAACTTTCCTCTGTTAAGTTAAATAAATAAATATAATACAAATTGGTATGTTACCTATAAAAGTCTTTTTGATCATATTACCTTTTCTATATCTACCCCAGAAATATCTTGAATGATAAATTTGGTGTTTAATAGCTTGTGTACTTTTATGTATTTTCTACATTGCGGTGGTTCCTATAAGAAACAGACACTAAGGTAGTAAGAATGCTAATAGCCATACTGAGGTAAGGAAGAGAGAGCAAGAATAGGTTAATTCCTCCAGTATTCCTTTTTCTTCTACAAAATCACCATGGCTATGCTTATATCACATTTGTATCCCTTCTTAGGTGAGATGTCTGTTTATATATTTTGCATATATTTTAATTGGATTTTTGTGTTGTGTGTTTTTTTAATTGTTGATGTTTTAGTGCTTTTTATATATTTTGGATAAAAATCATGTATCAGTTATGTGTTTTGCACAAATTTTTCTCCCAGCCTGTAGCTTGTCTTTTTTATTTTCTTAACAGTGATTTTGCATTGTATAAGTTTTAATTTTAATCAATTCCAATTCCTCAGTTTTTTTAATGTGGGTGATTTTAGTGTTATATCTACAACTCCTTGAAAAATACGAAGTTACATAAAAATTTTCCAGTGTTTTCTCTAGAAAGGCTAGTTTTGCAGTTTACATTTAGGTCTGTGATCTAACTTCAGTTAATTTTTGTGAAAAATGTGAGGCAGAAGTCTAGTTTCATTCTTTTGCACATGGGTTTTCCATTGTCCCAGCATCATTTATTGAAAAACTGTCCTTTCTACATTTAACTGCCGTACTCATCTCAAAGATCAATTAACTGTGTGGACTCTTTCTCTTCCATTGATCTATATGTCTATCTTTCACTGATCCATGCTGCCTTTAATACTGTAACATTATCGTAAGTCTTAACATATGGTACTGTCAATCCTCCAACTTTGTTCTTCAGTATTATGTTGGCTGTTCTGTACCTTCCTCTTTTCCATGTATACTTTAGAATGATTTTGTGAATATCTCCAAAATACCTTGATGAGCTATTGGTTGAGATTGTATTGAATCTGTAGATCAAGTTGGAAAGAATTGACATCTTAATAATATTGAGTCTTCCAACCTATAAAAATGGAATATCTTTCCATTTTTTTTTTAGATTTTCTTTAAGTTTTTCATCAGTTTTGTAGTTTTCCACATGTAAGTCTATAGAAATTTTGTTAGATTAATGCCTAAGTAGTTCATTTTTGTGTTGAAAACACAAAACCTAAGAGCCATGAAAACATACGGGGTATGTTTTTGTTTATTTCAAATTCCAACTTTTTATTGCTAGTATATAGGGAAAAAATGACTTTGTAATATTAACTTTACATCTCATGAGTTTGATATACTCATTGATTAGGCCCAGGCATGTTTCTGTTTTTCTACATATACAATCATGTCACTTGCAAATGTAGGCAGTTTTATCTTTCTTCCCAATCAGTATAACTTTATTTCCCTTTCCTGTCTTATTGCATTATTAAGACTTCCAGTGTGATATTGATTAGAAGTGGTGAAACAGGCCATCCTTGCCTTACTCCCAGTCATAGGAGAAAACCATCCAGTATTTCATCATTAAGTATGATGTTATCTGTAGGCTTTTTGTAGATGTTCTTTATCAAGTAACAAATTTCCCTTCTATTACTAGTTTGCTTAAATTTTTTTATGAATAGGTGTTGGATTTTATGAAATGCATCTTCTACCTATATTAAAGAAACATATGATTTTGGTTTTTAACATGTTGATGTGGTGAATTACAGTGATTAATATTTGAATATTGAATCAGCCTTTAATACTTGCATTACATCCCAATTGGTTATGGCATATAATTCTTTTTCTATATCATTTAATTCAATTTATTAATTTCTTGAAGATAAAATATATATTCATGAGGGATATTAATCTATAATATTCCCTATTCACATTATCTTTTTTTGGTTTTCTATTACGATAATACTTACCTCATAGAATGAGTTATGAAGTATTACCTATATTCCTATTTTTTTGGACGTGATTGTGAAGAATTGATACCATTCCTTTCCTAAAGATGTGATAGAATTTTCCAGTAAAAACATATGGGGTTGTGCATTACCTTTTGGAATATTTTTAGTTATTGATTTCAATTTTCTTAGTAGATATCAGCCTATTCAGATTATCTATTTCTCCTTGTGTGACTGTTGGTAGTTTGTGTCCTTTAAGGTTTGAATCCTTTTCATCTAAGTTATAACAATTGTGGGAATATAGTTGTTCATAGTATTGCTTTATTATCCTTTAATGTTCATGGAATTTACTGTAATGGCCCTTTTTTTAATTTCTAATGTTGGTAATTTGTTTCTTCTCTCTTTTTTATTGTTTAGCCTAGCTAGAGTTTTATCAATTTTATATCAAAGAATCAATTTATCAATTCTTTTCAAAGAACCAGGTTAGGTTTCATTGATTTTCTCTTTCAATTTCCTGTTTTCAATTTCAGTTTTCTGCTCTAATTTTTATTATTTCTTCTGCTTGCTTCAGACCTAAACTGTTTTTTCTCTAGTTTCTAAAGATGGAAGCTGAGATTATTAATTTTAGAGCCTTATTCTTTTCTTATTTAACATTATAAATTTCCCTTTAAGCACTGCACTCACCAATTTTGATAAGCTTTATTTTAATTTTTATTTAGTACAAAATTTGTTAAATTTATTTTGAGACTTTTTGACCTAGTGTCATATAGAATCATATTATTTTATATTCAAATATTAGGGATTTTCCAAGTATCTTTCTGTTGCTGATATCTAGTATTAATTCTGATTTAATTTTATTGTGGTCTGAGAGCATACTCTGATTTCTAGTCTTCTAACTATGCTAAGGTGTGTTTTATGACCTAGTGTGGTTTATCTGTGTGAATTTCCACATAAGCCTCTGAAGAAGGTATTGATGTTATTTGATGAAGTATATCAATTAGATCAAGTTGATTGAGAGTACTCTTCAGATCAATTTCATGCACATTGATTATCTGCCTGCTTGGTGTATCGATTACTAAAAGAGGAGATTTGTAGTCATCAGCTATGATAGTATATTTGGTCACTTCTCTTTTCAATTGTCAAATTTTCTATCATGCATTCTAATACCCTACTGTTAGGTGCATATGTGTTACAGATCACTGTCTTCTTGAAAATTGACATTTTTATCATTATGTAATGTCTCTCTTCATCCCTGACAACTTTCCTTGTTCTTAAGTTGGCTTTGTTTGAAATTAATATAACTACTCTACCTTTACTCTTACTAGTGTTATCATGGTTTATCGTTCCCAATTTCTTTATTTTTAACAAATCAGGAGACTATAGATGCTGGAGAGGATGTGGAGAAACGGGAACCCTCTTGCACTGTTGATGGGAATGCAAATTGGTGCAACCGCTCTGGAAAGCAGTGTGGAGGTTCCTCAGAAAATTAAAAATAGACCT
>NW_024419403.1:0-2607 GCF_014898765.1 Herpailurus yagouaroundi
GACGGGGACACACACACACACACACACACACACACACACACACACACCGGGGCTTCGGAAGCTTCAGGGGTGTTTGGGGCACAGGCTAGGGGGCAGCTGGGAGGGGATGGCTGGCTCTCTGAGGCTCGATGTGGTTGGTTCCCCCATCCACCCTAGGGGTTGGAGGAGACAGGGCCCCTCTCACTAGGCGCAGGGCAGGAAAGCCAGAGCCGAGCTCAGGAGCCTCCTGTCGGGGGCCCCCCAGAGTCCTGGGGCCGGCCCCGCTGCCTCTGCCGGGGCCCCCACCCGCAGCACTGCCGCCCAGGGTCACAAGGCTGGCTCACACCCGTGGTCCCTCTGAGGACCGGTGACCTTCACCTCGGCTTTCCCAGGCCAGCCATCCCCCGTGTCCCCGGCCCTCCGGCCCCATCACCTCCGAAGCCCCCAGTCCCGCTCACCCCGAGGACGGCACTCAGCTCCTCCAGGACTCCAGCCCGCGGGGCTCACAGAGGAGATCCAGTGGCCGAGGGAGGTGCCGACGGCACGGATTGGCCGCTGGGCGGGGCGGGGCCGGCCTTGGGGGGGGGCGACTTTCTCTTTCACTTTGGGCGCGCCTAGGCTCCCCGCAGCCCTGGGAGAAGGGATGGGAAGGGGTGTGACGGCTTCGGAGAGGCAGGGCCAGCCTCAGAGATTTGATCGGCCCAAGGGGCGGTGGGCCTGACTCAGGCCGACCCGGCCAAGCCAAGCCAGCTGCCCACAGGCACCCCAGCCCACGGCTGCCGCGACCCCAGCTGCCCAGTGGCTTTCCGTCTGCAGCCCACAGGCCGGATTGGTCTAGGACTCCGGGACCCAGAGAATGGGGCGCTCTCTGTGCCCAGGCACCCTGGGCACAGATATGGAGAATATCTGGTCCCTAGGGGGGTGGGGGGAGCAGTCTGTGCCCACTCCTCTTTGTGAAACTTGTGGGTATGTTGGATGAAGACACGTTTCGTGGAAACCTCACCCTAGGGCACAGGAAGACGAACCTGTTTACTAAAAACACCAGAGAAGGGGTGGCTAGGTCTCCAGAGGCCACTGGCTGCCGCCCATAGGACCACTCACCTGCCAGGTCCAGAGGGCAAGAGGACTGGCACTCCCAGAGCCTCTGCCCTGCCAAGGGCCCCCGACGCACACGCCCAGGGCCTCAGTCCTCAGGACCTGCTTCCCCAGGCCCTATCCTACAGATAAGGGTGTGACCTCTGAACTTCAGCCTGACCTTTCCCTCCCCACCCCCACCCCACCCCAGCCCGCCACGTATAGGCTGGCCACAGCCAGCTCTCTGCTGCCCTAGGCTGTCAGGGGCAGGGTCCGGGTCCTCCCTCTGCTCTCCCAGAGGTCTACCCCCTGCCCTCTGGGGAACTGAGTGAGCCCTGCCTCCTGGAGCATCACCAGATCCCACCTCCCATCCAAGGGAAGGGACACCTGGGTGACGGGGGTCCCGAAGTCAGACAGACCGTCAAGATGAGGAGGGGAGCAATGAGGCAGGCCCAGAGATCCCAAGCCTGAGAAGAGAGTGAATCCTGGGGCCCCACATCACAAGCCACAGGCTGCAGAATGGAACAGGGAAGACGGTCGCTGGACCGACAGCCGTGACATGGAGGGGCTCTGCCTGGGGAGACTGGCCAGGGGTCCAGTGGACCCGAACCCCCCTCTGTCCGTCCTCACTCCGTGGTTCCCACCCCTGCTTATGAGACAGCTGTGGGAGGCCTTCCCTCTGCCCCTCTTAAACCCGGCCTCCAGAGCCAGGCCTGAGGCCCAGGGCTGTCCGTCCTCACTGTCCCCTTCTCCACTTGTGCGGCCAGGTAAACTAAGGACCTGAACAGGCTGGGGCCGGTGCTGCCCACAGAGACCATTCACGGGATAATTCCGCTACTTCCAGACCCACCCGGGGAGAAAATCTCCCACCAGGGAAGCCGCGGAGCTCCCCTACCCCCACGAAAGGCGATGGGGGTGACGCTCAGTCTGGCACTGGCCGCAGGCTCCCCATTCAACCCCCCCCCCCCCGCTAGTCCCGTCCCCGTTGGAGGGGGTGCTTTCTATCCTGTCAGAGGGGCCCCAATCCGCAGACAAAGGAGGCTTGGGTTGGGGGCTGCGGACTCCAGCTCAGAGGCCGGCTCAGGCCCCCCTGTCCCTTCCTCTGGAGGGGATGCAGACCGGGCCCGGGCGGTCACGCTGCCCCCACCAGGCGATGGCGACTCCAGCCACGCACGTGTCCACACAAGTCCGGCGGGGGTCCCACGTGTGTGCCCCCCCCGCACCCCCCCCCCCCCGCGGCCTGGCCTCTACTGCTTGGGCAGTAGCCCCAGCTGTACCCACCCCGTGGGGACACGTGTGCGCGGGGAGCGCGCCCGGCACCGCCCGGGGTCGCGCACGGCCTCCCACACCCGGGCGGCAGCTGGTCGGAGCATCCGCCGGCCCGGGACACCCCACCCCCCAACCCCGGAGGCGCCTTGTCGGGGCAGCTGTCACCTACCCCGGCCACCTCGGCGCCCCTCGCCCCCGCAGCCGGGCCGCACTCGGGTGGACGCCGCAGAAGGGACAGGCCGGGCGGGCACTCACCGCGCGCTCTGCCGCCGCCGCCGCCGCCGC
>NW_024419404.1:0-1651 GCF_014898765.1 Herpailurus yagouaroundi
ACTGTGCAGCCACGACTACAGGATCCCCCAGACCCCCATTATCTTCATCCAGCACTTGTCCCAAACAACGTGACTCTTCCCTCCTGTCACTTGCTACTCAGGACTTTAAATGAGCTACAGCTTTATCCAATTCCTCTAAAGAAGAGATAATTCATCTCCATGTATTAGTCAGGATTCTCCCGAGGCACAGAAACCGACGCACATCAGTTTACATGACTAAATACATTGATAAGACCCACGTTCCACTCTCACATGCTGGAGACCCAGGAAAACCAGTGGTGTAATCCTCATCTGATTCTGAACTAGTTTCTAGTCTCAAATGTGAAGAGCTGATGATGTAACTCTCAGAACAAGGGCCAGAGGAGACCAATGTTCCAATTCAAACAGGCACATGGGAAGTAAAACTGAGGGAATTCCTCCTCCTTCTGCATCAGTTTCTATTCAGAACCTTAATGGAATGGGTGATGCCCAGACAGAAACTTTGGATAGAAATGCCAGTCTCTTCTGGAACACATCACAGACATCCACAGAAACAGTGGGGCTTCTGGGCACCATGATGCAGTCAAGATGACACATAAAGGTAATCATGACAAGTCAACCTCCTGTAAATGTGCGGTTCAAAGACTGAAGATTTAGAAGTCCATGCCGTCACTGGCATGGAGCCTGGTGGGCATAGCTGTGCTTCGGTGGAGAAGGAAGGCAGAGTCGCATAGGGGGCATTGTGGTCTGAGAATCCCCTGGGCGACTTGGGGAGAGACAGTTCCCTTCTCAGGGTGCATTTCATAAAGGGTGTATTGCCTCTTGTAGGGCAGGAGGGCTGACAGGCACCATTGCACTGCCCTGGTCATTAGCATAGGAGCCTCTGTTGAGAGCAGCTAACTGAATGCTGCCTTCATGTTCTTCCTCACCATGAACTCCAAGCCCCTAGTGTTCATGCAACTGCCCTCCTGGGATAACTAGCTCCAGGCACAGCACAGCAAGACCCTCTCCTAGAGGATCAGTGGGGTCCCGGTCATATTGAGTTCATATAATTTGGAGTTTTCAAACCCAGCTAGAGCTCCTGAGATAAAACATAAGAGCCCCGTGCCACCAGGTAGGCCAATGGTTTGGACACAGGGTGAATGCAGGGTTCTGATGGAAGCCTGGGACCCACAGGTACAGGTTGTTCTCTCTGTGGGAGGGCTTGCTGAACAGGGGAGGCTGGGAACTCCAACTCAAGGGACTAGACAGGGAGCTGATGCCAAGATTTCCTCCCACCAATCAGCATGGACAGAATTCGGTGAGCAGCACAGAACTTCCCAGTAGAAGCTGAGCCACTGACACCAAGCTCTACCCCCCCTTGCCTTCCTCAGGTGCTTCCTTACTAGAGAAAGAGGGCCTGGAAACCAGATCAGCACCGTGCCCCTCCCGAAAGACGACATATACCCCCAAAGGCACCAAGTCTACTGGCCATATAGTGAGGCATAGCTTCACCTCTAGGGGAAATAGGAATTAGCCTCTTTTAACAGGCAGAACAAACTCACCTGGTTAAAACTCACAACATTGTGGACAATGTCTAAACACTCATCAATGGAGACAAGGAGAAACTCTGCAGAGGACTTAGCTGAGGGACAGAGCAGCCAATACACGACAGCACAGTGCACACAGAATA
>NW_024419405.1:0-8130 GCF_014898765.1 Herpailurus yagouaroundi
TGGGGCAAAGTGGATTGGATTGGCCGATGTAGAAGGAGCCATAGGCTTACACACAACTCTCCTGGGTGGTGTCGAAGGAACCTATCTCAGACCATGGACCTCTGCCCTCCCCATCCCTCAATAAGGCAACAGGGGAAGCTTTGTGGGACATCACGTGACTCACCACAAAAGCTGCGCCATTTGCCCCCTTGGAGGCCACCTGGATTGGTGCTATTGGGGACAGCTGGTAAGGTGCACAAGGGGACAAGAGCTGAATTAATGCAGGGCCTCCTTACTGGTCTCCTGAATCCATTCCTCACCATCAAAATAGACCCTTTCCTGGAGACAGATACCTGCCCTGCTCATCAGCACAAACCCCATCAACTAGCATGCATGCCGTGTGCTCATGAGTATCTATCTACAGAACTAACCACCACCACCAGAGCTCCCTAAAGGATGCATCTAACTCCTCGGATAGAACTATGGGTCCCTTCCAGGCAATACAACCCCAAAGAATGATCTGTCTTCTTCCACCAATACTGTACATACGATGTGTTGGTTAACTGTGTATATAGGAACCTCAAAGTGTACACTTGATGGGGAATGAGTGTCGATTTTCCTGGAAGCAGACGCTGACATAGAAACACAACTGTGACAAGTGTATTAGGGGACATTAGAAAGGACAAAGTGGAGGGGACGGGATGGGCAGGGAAAGCATTCAGACCAAGGGGCAGATTACACACCATCTCTAAATATATAATAACCACAGCTGGTTTGTAATGGTTCAGTGTGCTATTCAAATTTCAGGGGCGCCTGGGTGGCTCAGTCAGTTACATGTCCAACTCCGGCTCAGGTCATGATCTCGCAGTCCGTGAGTTTGAGCCCCGCATCGGGCTCTGTCCTGACAGCTCAGAGCCTGGAGCCTGTTTCAGATTCTGTGACTCCCTCTCTCTCTGACCCTCCCCCCGTTTGTGCTATGTCTCTCTCTGTCTCAAAAATAAATAAACGTTAAAAAAAAATATTTTTCAAACTGATTGCCCCTATGTCAAAGTGATTTTGAGTTATTGCAAAGGGATCTTCTCTTCTCCTCTATACATTTTTCTTCTACAATACATCTTGGCCTTGAATGAGCACATATTTGTGTGGCTGCATTTGTGTGTCTACCTCAGATCTTAGATGTAGATCCCTGAATGTACACATTCTCATACTTATCTTTTCCTTCTTTGTAAAGTAGGACCTGAATTTTAATAGAAAAAACACAGGGGTCTTTGCTGTATCTTTTGAAACAGGAATTGCCAATCTCCCAGCCTTAGGCATTATACCCTTAGTTTCATGAAAGTGAATGAACATCTGATGGTCTTCTGTGTGCAGATACATTCATTTCCACCCTGAGAAGGGTGAATGCCCACTCATCCCATACATTTTACAAATTCCTTATGTGCTTAACCACCTCTTCATCGCACTGACCTCAGAGACCAACACTGTCCCTGCTTCTCAGATTACAAAGCTGAGGCTCTGAGATGGCCCCACTGAGAGGTGGCATTAGGGCTGAGACAGCAGGATCCCAGGCAATGCCTCAGGAAATTGTGAGGGAAGTTTCAGAGATGCAAAACTTCATGGAGGGTGGTGACAAGAGTCCAGCAGGGGAGTTTCCTGATCAACCCTGAATTCCCCCACTAAGAGTCTGACTCAGGCTGAAGGCCAAGGAAGCCACACAGCTGATCAACCTTTCGTCCCATTTAGTCTCACAGAGGCACACAAACTTAGGCAGACAAGCATCCCATAAGAACCAAGTTAAAATACAATTCTCCAGGGCATTCTTTCACACGGATCCAGAACCTTCAGAAAACCAAGGGAAACAACAGTCTTTATTTAGATAATGAACTAGGTGCACTTTGGCCACAATGACATTTCAGAGATGATACCTGCGTGAACTGGCCTTGAACCCATGCAGCAGCTCTGTGTGGATGTCACTCTGCGCTCACTCTCCCTGCCCAGGTTGTGGGCCCTGCCAGAAATGGCCTCCAACTCCATGTCACTGAGTCCAACACCCTCCCCTCTGCACCATCTCAGCTCTCCCTTCTCATGCACAACCTCCAATTCATTCCCATGAGATTCATGTCTCCGTCTCTTGTACTTGAGGACCCATTACTGGAGCTTCCACTATTGTAGATCAGAAGTTCCATGTCATTTAATGCATGTGACTCTCTCCCCATTAGGACACTTGAAGCCCCCGATGGTAAGGGTTTGCCTCATCTCTCACAGAGCCAGGGACATGGACTGTGTACAAGGCACATATACAGAACTGATATGCCTGCTTTTCTATTAAAAGACTCTTTCCTTCTCCACAAGAGACATATATAGCCCAGCTCAGCAATGGAAAATGACACAGCCCAACATATGTATGTCCTGAGAAATTTGAGGAATTTTAACAGTGTCCTCATCCAGCAGCACCCTTGCATTACAAAGCCTGTGAGGCCATCTCTACATCTTCTCAAAGACTCAACAACACAGAAGCTGAACATGCCAACTCATACTGTTCAGATCATCTCACAAATAGTCGAGGTGGAAGTGGTGAGTCCTGTCCATGAGAACACCAAAGAGCTGGAGGTGGCTCATAGAGCCATTGAACAGTGACAAAGGGGATCTGTGGGGAAGGGCCTGCAGAATGGACCTGGGAAAGGAGGAGGTCCTCTTGAATCCATAGGGACCTACAGAACAGAAGTGACAGGTATGTTGGTATGACAGACAGAAGCAGAACTCCCACAGGAGCTGAAACACAATGAAGCAGGTGTCAGCACCTGGCCCCTTGTTCATTCACGGGTTCTAGCAGAATGGAGCATCAGTGCCAGAAAACTCTACCCTCCCACGAGGTCCCACCTACAACCTGAAGGTACCGATAGCACAAGGAAAAACTGTCGCCACACGTCACTGCCCATGTCTACAAATGCAGAAAGCCAAGGAGTCCTATTCTAGAAGATTGATGGCAGTAATGCCAGTCTAATAAAGGAGCGTATTCCAGGAGGCAGGCATCTGTGTCCAGGACCCCTCTGGTGTCCTCTTCCACCAGATATGCAGACTTTTTATTTTCACACTGAGAACAGACAGAACATGAAGGAATGAAAGAAAAGCCCAGCACCACACAGAGATTCAGGGCCACCCCAGGGTCAAAGCTCAACCTGCCATCCCATGCCTGTCCTCACTCTGCTTCCCTCCCTGACAAAGACATCTTCTGTGCAAGGCCACAGAGACCTCTGAGGAGATGGGGATTCCTGGAGTCCTGCAGGGGGCCTGAAAATGTGTTTTCTGAGAGAAACACATTACCTGTGCACAGTCATTGGTCTCCAGTATGTTTATCTTAATTCACAGGTAATTCAGCTTTTAAATACAATATGAATTGCAGAGCTATTTTGTCCCATTGTAAAAGGGACGTAGAAATTCTACATAAAAGAATGAACAGAAACATGTCGCAACTTCAGGTGTAAAACTCCCATAAGGTAACATGAGACAAAGTACCAATTACAACTGCTCCCGGGACACAAGAGAACCTGCTCATATAAACACAACTGAAGAATTCTGTGAGATACTGGCCCTGCAGGTAATCACTGATTCTCTCCCTTCGTGACTGCAGTTCCATATACATTTTTGATTACACATGCCGCTTCTAAAAATTCAGAGTATTTCCACAAAGGGGACAACTGGAGAAATTCTCTATTGTATGTTTACCAACACAGAAGGACCAGTAATGAATTCTGAAATTTTTCTAAAAACCCTCAGCACTGCACAAAGCACACAATATAATGTTGGAAAGAGTTTTTATCTATTCCAGTCACGAGGCTCATAGCAGACATTCTGAACAAATTCATCGCCTACACTAAAATAGGAAAAAATGAAAATAATAAGGATAATCCCATGTAAAGAAGGTGTGGAAGGAGTCAGATGCTCCAGAAGACTTGAGGGTGCAATGAAGTGTCACCCTCCTCAAGTTATTTCCAAAAACACAAAGTGAGAGCCACATGGTCCTCAGCCTCCATGCACTTGTGGCTTCCAGAGGCTCTAGCTAACATGATGATCTTAAACTGGAGAAGCCTGGAGGCTTGTGAGGATGTAAATCAAGCAGTAGAGACACTAGAGGACATAGAAAACCAGACAAGGCCAGATAAAATTTTCCAGAAATCATTGCAACTGAAACGGGCAACAGAATTTACCTTGTCTTTCTCTGCATCCTTGGTAGGGACACAACTGATATTCCCCATGGGAGCTGCACCACGTCCTAGGTCTCATAAAGGATGGAGGTAGATGGAGGTTGATTCTGACCTGCATAGACTGTGTGGAAGTAAAAGAAACCATCCGCCACATTTTTCATTATATTCAACTCATTCACACTCTCGGGTTTTTCAGGTGTCTCGGGTGACCCTTGAGGACAAGAGGGAGATCTGATCCTGTCTCTTGAGGAAGGTTTACAGGACCCTGGTTCGGGTGTTTTTATAACTAATCAAGCAGCTGTGAACAGCTCAGGTCTCAACTCACTAGAAACTAAGTTAGTGGTGTGTCTCATCCCTCAGAGAGCCCAGCACATGGTCTCTGTACAAGCGACATCCTAGGGAGTGCTATGTCTGTCAGCATGTATATGGCCTCTTTCCTTCTCTATCAGAGACACGTGTTGCCCAGCTCACTATGTGGAAATGACTGCCCATTTCATGCATGTCCTGAGAAACCTGAATCACGTTACAACATCCTCACTCAGGCTGGCCTGAAAGCCCTGTGGTGCCATCACTGCATCTTCTCCAAACACATACAAGTAAAAGACAAAACGTGTTTTATAAGTCAACTCATACTGGTCATATCATCTTTCCAGATGGTGGAGATGGAAGGTGAGGTCCCAGAGGACCCCAATTTGGTGAAGGTGGAGGTGGCCCAAAGCCCACAGATAGTGATAAAGGGCAGCCCATGGAGTAGGACATGGAGGGCACTTCTGGGAAAGGAGGAAATGTTCTGGAAACCACGTGGACCTGCAGGACAGAAATTAAACTTTTGAGATGTGTTAGGGTAAAAGGTGAAAAATCCAACACCAATACTAACATACCTGAACCCCAATGAAGCTGGAATGGTACCTGTCTCCTTCCCCTCCATCTGGCTTCAACAGGGCATCATTGGTGCCACTAAACTCCACCCTTCCCACTGGGTCCCACCTAGAGCTTTTAGGAGTTGGAGGAGACAAAGCAGTGCATTGCTGGCAGCATTCATGGCACCAGCTGTGCCTGCAAATGTAGGGAAGGAAGTGGCTAGTCTTAAAGGATCAGAGGGATAACTCCAGACTACTAAAGAAAGTCTGTTCTACACACACAGTCTTCTATTTCCAGGACTACTCTCCACCCAGCCCTTCACCACCTCAACAGCTCCATGTTGGCATAGTAAGAGCTGAAATGATGAGGAGGAATTTTGTTTCTGTATCATTCATTTACATCTTTAATCCATTTCTAGTTAAATCTTGGAGTGGTATAACATAAGGTGCTAAGCTTTACACATTACACGTGTGAATATCCATTTTTCCCAGCACCAGTTATTCAAGAGACTACTCTTCTCCAGGGCACCTGGGTGGCTCAGTCGGTTAAGCGTCCGACTTCGGCTCAGGTCATGATCTCGCGGTCCATGAGTTTGAGCCCCTCATCAGGCTCTGTGCTGACAGCTCAGGGCCTGGAGCCTGTTTCAGATTCTGTGTCTCCCTCTTTCTCTGACCCTCCCCTGTTCATGCTGTCTCTCTCTCTCTGTCTCAAAAATAAATGAACGTTAAAAAATTTTTAAAAAAAAGAGACTACTCTTCTCCACTGTGTATTCTTGACTCCCTTGTCAAATACTAGTTGACTGTGCATGAATGTGTTTAGTTTGGCCTCAATTTCCGTTCCCTTGTCTTGTGTGTGTGCTTATGCCAGTGATATATCTGATTTCTTTGTGTTAGAATGCAGCTTGAAATCAAGAAGTGTGATGCCTCCTGTTTTGTTCTTTCTTGCATTGGCTACTTGGGGTCTTTTTGTGGTTCCAAATACATTTTAGAATATGATTTTCTAATTGCATACAAATTGCATCGGAGTCTTAATAGAGATTGCACTGAATCTCTAGATGGCTTTGGGTAGTATGGACATTGTATCTATATTAATTCCTGCAAAAGATGGACGTGGGATGGCTTTTCACTGACTTGTGTGTTCTCCTGTTTCTTTCATCCAAATTGAATTTCTTCCATTTCTGTACACAGGTGTTATAGTTTTCTGTAGAGAGATCTTTCACTTCCTTGGCTAAATTTATTCCTATAAATTTTATTGTTTTTGATGCTATTGTAAATGGGATTGTTTTCTTTACTTCTTAGATAATTTGGTTAGTGTATAGGAATGCTATAGAATTTGATATGGTGACTTTCTAGTTTGGAACTTTACTGCATTTCTTGATTAGATATTAACAGGTTCTTTTACATTAAACTTTTTATTTCATTCCTTTACCTTATTTTAAAAAATCATGTTATTTGGGAATAGCTGACACACTATGTTACATGTCATCTATATTCATCACGGGAATACTGGCCTATAGTTTTCTGTTCAGGTAGTATCCTTTTCTGGCTCCTACCAGGGTAATTCCAGTATCATGAAATGAGTTTGGTGGTGTTCATTCCTTTTGAATCAGTGAGACAACTGCTGTTAGTTTCTTCTACAAACGTTTATTCACATTCACCAGTGAATCCACCTGGTCCTGGGCTTTTCTTCCCTGAGAGAATTTCTATTACTGATTCAATATACTTGCATTGGTTATCTTCTTGTATTGATGCAGTCTTCCTTTAATGGGTCTGTGCAAACCTTCTATTTCTTCCTGATACAGTCTTGGTAGGTTGTGTGTTTCTAAGAATCTATCCATTTCTTCTAGGTAGGCGGTTTGCTGGCATCTAATTTGGCCGTAGTCGCCTCTTTGTCTCCTTTATGTTTCTTTGGTATCAGGTGTAATGTCTACTCTTTTATTTATAATTCTTTTGAATAAGGTCCTCTGTCTTAGCATAGTCTATGTATAGTATTGACAATTTTGTTTCACTCTTCAGAAAACCCACTTTTGACCTTCTTCATATTTTCTATTGATTTCATGATCTCAGTTTCATTGGTTTCTACTCTCATATGGATTACTTTGTCCCTTTTGAGAACATTGGACATAGACTGTAGTTTTTTTCTAGTTCTTTGAAGTTAAAGGTAGGTTATTCATTTGAGTCCCAAATCTATCCTCCACACATGCAAATCTAGTGATTCATCAGAGAACCTTCAATAGGTCTTTCCTATCCTATTTCTCATTCTCAGAACTCCAAGAAATAGAACCAAAAAATTTATTTGAAGACACAATAGATGAAAATTTCCCTAATGCGGGAAGGAAACAGATCCAGAAGCAGGAGGCACAAAGACCCCCCAATATATTCAACAGAAGCAGATCCACACCAAATCATATAGTAATTAAAATGCAGAATGTCATGATAAAGCAAAATTTTAACAGCAGGAAAACAAAAGATGGCAGTTACCTGCAAGGGAAACCCCATAAGGCTATCACTGGATGTTTTTCAGAAGAAACTTTGAAACCGTAAGTGAGCAGCACGGTATGGTAAAGGTCCCAAATGGAAAACATCTGCAGCCAAAGAGAGTCTATCCAGCACAATATCACTCAGATGGAAGGAGAGATCAAGATGTTCCCAAATAAAAACTAAGCGAGTTCATAACCAACAAACCACCCCTGCAAGAAATGTTAAAGGGGACTCTTTAAGTGGAAAAGAAATACCTAAAGTGACAGTATTAAAATGCGAAACGCACAAGCAATAAAAATGAGTATATCTATAAAACATCAGCCAAGGTATTCGCGATATGAAAGGTTTTGAAATATGACACTACATATCTACAACACGGGGAGGAGAGGAGTAAAGAACTGGTTCAAACTTAAACAACTATCAACTTAATATAGACTTCTATATGAAGAAGTGGTTAGGTACAAACCTAATAATAACCACAAATCAAACACCACTAATACATATGCAGTGTATACAGACAAGCAATTTCAACTGTGCTACTAAAGAAACCCAGCAAACCATAAAAAAGAGAAAAAGAAGAAAGGATCAGAAAGATTCAGAAACAA
>NW_024419405.1:8140-8534 GCF_014898765.1 Herpailurus yagouaroundi
TAGTCATACAATCATACTAGTGCACTTTAACACACGAATGACATCAATGTAGATATCATTCCATCAGAAAATATACATTTGTATATTTTCCACCAACAGCACACACATGGTTTAGAGAATCGGTGAAGAAATACTCGGCACAGAACGTGCAATATCAACAGGTCATTTCCAAAGCGCGACTGCAGCTGCACGAGAGGATTCCTGAAGCCTACCCAAAGGGTGGCCCATACACGTGTCTGGGCTTGGAACCCAGAGATTAATCCTGACCAGCACCCTCCCTTGTGTACTCCACTCAGCTCTTCGGGGAGAAAATGGCTCTGCTGTGGGGTAATTGCCTGGAGCCTCCTGGGACCTAACCATAACCCTAACCAGAACACTCACCCTACACCTAACA
>NW_024419405.1:8544-9722 GCF_014898765.1 Herpailurus yagouaroundi
GTTCATCGCCTGGAGCCTCTTGGGACCTAACCCTAACCCTACTGGGAACTAACCCTAACCCTAGCCCTAACAGTAACCACAACCCTCAACCAAAACATAACCCTATCTCGAACCCTAACCCTACACTTGACCTGCACCGTAGCATGAACACTCACTTCAGACCTCGAGGGAGATCACGAGACTGGAGTCGATTCAACCCTGGTATCATCCCTGGAACGAAAACTAGCCCTATTTACGGCTCTCTCCCCATGGGGACCCAATACCAAAGTCTGACAATACCACGCGCCTGGGGTCCAGAAGTGGTACAGGGTCACTCGGCATGGAACCTGGAACATCACTATGTCGTTTCCCAGGCCATCCTGCAGCTGCCCGAGAGGATTCCTGGGAGCTACCAGACCAGTGTCCAAAATATTTGACCTCACTTGCAATCAAAGGACTATTCCAGACCTAAACCATCCCATGTAACCTCCACTCAACCCTTTAGGGATACAACTGAACTGTTATGGATTCAGGGCCTGGAAACTCAGGGGAGGTATCCCTAACCTTAACCTCTAATGTAATATTAAGACGTAAAATCTAAACCATAAATGCTAACACTAAGCCCTAATACCTAAACCGAACCATCACCCTGACTCAACACAAACCCTAACACTAACCACTAATCGTAAACCCTAACAATAACCCCTGACACTAACCCAAACCCCTGATTCAGAAAATCACCTAAACCCTGAAATTACACCTACCCCTAACCATAACCCTAACCCTAAATCCAAACCCGAACCCTAACCACGAACCCTCTAACCCTAACCTTCTAACCCTAACACCTATCACTAACCCTAACCCTCCAACCCTAAGACTATAACAATAACCCTAACCCTAACCCTAAACACTAACCTAAATCTAAGCCTAAACCCTAACCATAAACCTAAACCATAAACCCTAACCCTAAACCTAAACTCTTACCCTAACCTGAATCCTAAACTGGGACCCGAAACCTAAACCCTAACTCTAAACCCTAACCTTAACCCTAAACTTAACACTAAACCCTAATCCTAAACCCTAAACCCGAACCCGATCCCAACCCGAACCCGAACCCCAAACCCAAACCCGAAATCCGAACCCCGAACACTGAACCTGAACCCAAACCCCAAACCTTAACACCCTAACACCCTAACCCT
>NW_024419406.1:0-1299 GCF_014898765.1 Herpailurus yagouaroundi
CCACCACACTTGATTCCACATGGTATTCTATCTCACGTATCAGACAGTTACCAATATGGAGAAGAAGTAACGTACAAATGCAACGAAGGTTTTGAGATTAACGGACCTGCATTCATAAGATGTATAGGAGGAAAATGGTCCCATCCACCAGAGTGCAAAAGTATAGTGTATTTAATTTTACTCTACGATTGATAAATATTCTTAATTCAGAGCATAAATGGTACAAATATGAAACTAGGCAGTAATTCCAGAATTCAACAGGGTATCTCTGGGAAGCTGTGGATTCTAGTAGAGAATTAATAGCCACAGTAATAATAAAGTGTGACAGCATGAGCCAAATTATTTCACTTTCATGTCACCGTGTGTGCACATTAGACCTCCTGTGATACACATCCTCAGACTTCTCATCTCTGTTCCTGTGTCACAGGTGGTCCCTGCTCATCAATCCCATCATTATTCAATTTACTGTTAGTTTGTCAGTTATCTCCTTGTATGTATATAGTTTTCTGAGATGTTTGACATGAATAAAGGTAACAGATTTTGACAGAAGTGAAAATACAAATACATACATAATGTAGATGGCTTGTATGAGCAAGAAAGAATTTGAATGCAAGAAGTGTGATCTCAAGCATTACATGTATCCATATCTCTTCAGGCTTACGATGTCATCATCCCCATGTTATACTTTGATAAACATAGGACTATTCAATATAATTAAGCAAGACTTCTAACATATTTTTTCAAGGTATAAGAAAAATTTTGCAAGGTATTCATTGGTTCGATGTGTACCTATTATTCTACATTATAGTTATTAGTCATTATGTACTTTAAAATATTTACTGAACAAGTACATATTCTTTTTCTTTCAGACACGGATTGTTTTAGCTTACCCGACTTCGGTAATGCCACACCCATAGGCCAGAAGAAGACGTCATATAGGTCAGGAGAAAAAGTGACTTATAAATGTCCAAATAATTACCTTTTGGATGGACCAAATACTATCCAGTGTATTAACAGCCAATGGATAGGAAAGCCAATATGCAGAGGTACTTCAATGAAATTTTGAAACCTATTTGTGAAAATGTCTTAACTAATATAATATGCAATTCCTTCTAACAGCACTTATGAAATGGACATGGATTATTCTTTTAGGCCAGGTCGAAGAAGTTTATGTTTTAACATAAAGGGATATAATTGTGTACTCAGTGGTCAATCTGAAAGCCCAGCGGTTCTCAAACTGTGGTCTCTGGAAGAACAGAATCAGCATCTTCTGGGAAATGGTTAGAAATGCAAATGTGA
>NW_024419407.1:0-671 GCF_014898765.1 Herpailurus yagouaroundi
GTAAATGACTTCTCAAGATCACCTAGCTAGGAAATAGCAGAGCCCTGACAATGAAATCCCCAATGTTCTCAACACCTCTCTTTTAAACATTAAGTGACTTCTTAAAGAGTCACCCTAGTCCTACAATTAAAGCAGTTGTGTGGCTACGAATATTTACTTTGTGTATTAAATGCGAGAAGAAAATTTTTGTTGTTGTTGTTATTCTATCATCCCCTTAGGTACTTTTTCCTTTTCATTTTTGGCACCAAAGTCTTTATAGGTTTCTTCTATTGCCCTCTGAGAACCTGCTTTCAAGAACTAGATTATGTACGACTCTCAGGAAGTCATAAATGAATAACAAAGCTTAACATGCCATACATCTCACACAGTTTACATACATCTAAGCCCTAAGCCTTAATATAAAGCTCTCACAGGAGCATTTCAGGCAGCCATCCCAAGGTAGCAGAGATGGCTTTTGGTAGAGTGAGGTGTTCTCACATGTCAGCTGTGACATCTTCCCAGCTGACCTGTGTCACCACATAGAAGTCTGGTTCATACTGTGCTAGGTTAGATTGTGTCCAAGAAGCAGTATTTTCCAAAAGCTCTAGGACAATGATATGCTTGTGTTTGAAGACATTCAATATAGATAAGTAAGGAGAAGTCATTGGTTTATGATTCTCATATGTTTGGGG
>NW_024419407.1:681-2162 GCF_014898765.1 Herpailurus yagouaroundi
GATTCAGGCTCCAGGCTCCGAGCTACCACCACAGAGCCCGATGTGGGGGTCGAACCCATGAACCGTGAGATCACGACCTGAGCCGAGGTCGGACGCTCAACCGATTGAGCCACCTAGGTGCCCCACATTAAAAAAGATTTTAAAAATGATTCTCATATGTTTTCCATTTCCTAGGACCAGTCCCCAGTGCTCTCTTTCCCATCCTCATCACTGTCCCTGGGATGAGCCACATGGGGAACGGCTATTTTCAGAATTCCAAAAAGCCTGTAGAACAGATTCTCGGGCAAAATCTGTTTAAGCTGCATTTAAGATACTAACTGGCTATAAAATGTCTCTCGTTCCATCACACACCAAACTTTTATTGAACTCTACAGTCTAGTATTTCTAATAGAAATACCAACAAACTATGGTATCGCCTCAACGCTTGGGCAGGTCATAGTTTAGTGAGTCTTGTAAATGGCTATGAAAAGTGATATGAAGGGGCGCCTGGGTGGCGCAGTCGGTTAAGCGTCCGACTTCAGCCAGGTCACGATCTCGCGGTCCGTGAGTTCGAGCCCCGCATCAGGCTCTGGGCTGATGGCTCAGACCTGGAGCCTGTTTCCGATTCTGTGTCTCCCTCTCTCTCTCTGCCCCTCCCCCGTTCATGCTCTGTCTCTCTCTGTCCCAAAAATAAATAAACGTTGAAAAAAAAAATTAAAAAAAAAAAAAAGAAAAAAGAAAGAAAAGTGATATGAACAGTAAAGGAAGTAGGAATAAGAACATAATGAAAATGCAGAAATCAGAGTAATCAATTCTTCTCCCAGGAAGGAGAAGAGAGAAAGCCAGAGAAATTTTTACAACAGGTGCCAACTGAGCTGAGCCTTGTGAGGTATTCGGGACTTCTTCTTCCTCTTCTTTCTTCTGTTTCCTCCTCTTTTTCTTTCTGTAGAGCAGTTTTAGAGCAGTTTTAGGTTCACAGCAAAATTGGGCAGAAAGTACAGAGTTCCCATATGCCCCTCTTCCTCCCTACCACACACAGCCTCCCCCCACTATCAACGCCCAGAACCGGCATGGGGCAGTTATTACAATCAGTGGGCCTACACTGACACATCGTTATCACTCAAAGTCATACTTTACATTAGCGTTCACTCTTGGTGTTGGGCGTTCTATGGGCTTGAACATGTGTGATGGCATGTGTCCTCCACTGTAGTGTCACACAGAGTAGTTGCACTGCCCTAAAATCCTCTGTGCTCTGCCTATTCATCCCATCTTGCCCCCTTATCCCTGGCACCCACTGATTTTTTACTGTCTTCAGAGTTGTTTCTTTTCCAGACTTTCATATCGTATGATTATACAGTGTGTGGCCTTTTCAGATTGGCTTCTTCCACTTAGTAATATGAATTTAAGGATCTTCCATGTCTTTTCATGAGTTAGTGGCTTATGCCCTTTTAGCGTTGGATAATATCCACTGTCTGGAGAAACCAGAGTTGATTTATCCACTC
>NW_024419408.1:0-4563 GCF_014898765.1 Herpailurus yagouaroundi
TTTCATATAAAATTTTAATAAACAAACAAATAAATAATTTTAATAAATAGTCATTTTCTTAGAGTAAAACTCCTGGTGAAAAATTGCCCCTCCTCATCTTTGTTAGTAGCTTCATCTTCTTCATCATGAAGCAGAGAAATGAGTCAGTATTCTGTAGCCCCAGCAGTTCTAATTTTTTTTATAAACATGTACAAGCAGGAAAGCCTAATTATCAACCTTATCAATATCACCAGTGCCTAACATTTAATGAGTACTCATTAAGTTCCAAACATAGTGCTAACTTCCTTAGATGACTTATGCCAGGTAATCATCACTGCTCTATGGACTAGTGGTAAAGATAAAGAGACCAGGGCAGGTGCTGTTAAATAATTTCCTCAAGATCATGTGTTAGAGCCAGAATTTGATCTCAGAGTTTTTGACTCCAGGGCCAAAGCTCTACAGTTGAGAAAAGAGTCAAGAAAAGAACAAGGATTACTCTGCTTAACTTTTACACCTGTACTTGAAAGCTGTGCAGTTGCAACATAAATTTGTTACCCAAGCTCTTAATTGATTGGTATGAGAAGTGCTTCTCAAAGCTCAGTGACATGACTTAGTTCTGTAGTTCTAAGACTCCATTCCTTAGAGGAAGATGTGTCTATATTTGCTTTTCAAAGGAGAAACATTTCCATCAAGATATTTCCAGTATCTCTAGGATGGTATCTATGTTTCAGCCAACTTAATTTTCTTAGCCTGGTTTGGAGGCAGAGTTGAAAAAAATAAACCTGAGTAATTTCATCTTTTCTCAGCCCATTTCCACATTCTCTACTATCTTACCCTCAAATAGGCAAAGAGTGACTTGTAAAATGTTTACTTTTAAACACTGAAATAATACATTAACAAAAAATATTCCAAATATACATAAAGGAAGAGGGTTTTTAACTGATTAATGAATTCAACCTTGGTGGGGGAAATGAACAGGAGTTGATTCTCTATTAATTCATTTGTGAAAATTAACAACAGCAACAAAAAATTAAGAGCAAAACTTCAAGATCACACACCTCTGAATAGCTTCCTCTCAGGGGTCACTCCATGAAGAGCTATCATGGTCATCGCTGTCAAAAGAGAGGCACCACAATGGCACCAAAAGCAAAAGCAACAGAATTTCAAAAGATACTGGTTAAAAGTAGAAAAACAGTTGGTCATTAACTGATTTTTATATTACTCTATCCATTATCTAATTTTGCTTAGAAGTAAAATTTTAATATCTCATATACACCCCCTGTTTTTCATTGCCACTTATTTGAGCTTTTACAGTCTGATAGATGAAAACTGAGGGCAACAGAAACAAACTCCCAATACCTAGAGTACTCATGTGTAATTCATATGATTCCAAGTTTTTAGTAGATTTTCCAGATATATGACTTAACAGTAACCATCTATACGTTTACTTCAGTATCTTAGAATCTATATGCAGGGGGTCTGGGAAGAAGATGGCGGCGTAGGAGGACGCTGGGCTCACCGCGCATCCTGCTGATCACTTAGATTCCACCTACACCTGCCTAAATAACCCAGAAAACCACCAGAGGATTAGCAGAACGGAGTCGCTGGAGCCAAGCGCAGACGAGAGGCCCACGGAAGAGGGGCCCCTCCTGAAGTGGATCACCTAAGGAGAAGCAAGCTAAGCCTGCCCCTCCTGCCCCTGTGCACCTTGCCTACCCACCCCAGCTAAGACGCCAGATCCCCAGCATCACAAGCCTGGCAGTGTGCAAATAGCCCAGACAGGCCACCCCACCCCACAGTGAATCCCGCCCCTAGGAGAGGGGAAGAGAAGGCACGCACCAGTCTGACTGTGGCCCCAGCGGTGGGCTGGGGGCAGACATCAGGTCTGACTGCGGCTCCGCCCACCAACTCCAGTTATACACCACAGCACAGGGGAAGTGCCCTGCAGGTCCTCACCACGCCAGGGACTATCCAAAATGACCAAGCGGAAGAATTCCCCTCAGAAGAATCTCCAGGAAATAACAACAGCTAATGAGCTGATCAAAAAGGATTTAAATAATATAACAGAAAGTGAATTTAGAATAATAGTCATAAAATTAATCGCTGGGCTTGAAAACAGTATAGCTGACAGCAGAGAATCTCTTGCTACAGAGATCAAGGGACTAAGGAACAGTCACGAGGAGCTGAAAAACGCTTTAAATGAAATGCATAACAAAATGGAAACCACCACAGCTCAGATTGAAGAGGCAGAGGAGAGAATAGGTGAACTAGAAGATAAAGTTATGGAAAAAGAGGAAGCTGAGAAAAAGAGAGATAAAAAAATCCAGGAGTATGAGGGGAAAATTAGAGAACTAAGTGATACACTAAAAAGAAATAATATACGCATCATTGGTATCCCAGAGGAGGAAGAGAGAGGGAAAGGTGCTGAAGGGGTACTTGAAGAAATCATAGCTGAGAACTTCCCTCAACTGGGGAAGGAAAAAGGCATTGAAATCCAAGAGGCACAGAGAACTCCCTTCAGATGTAACGTGAATCGATCTTCTGCACGACATATCATAGTGAAACTGGCAAAATACAAGGATAAAGAGAAAATTCTGAAAGCAGCAAGGGGTAAACGTGCCCTCACATATAAAGGGAGACCTATAAGACTCGTGACTGATCTCTCTTTGGAAACTTGGCAGGCCAGAAAGAGTTGGCACGAGATTTTCAGTGTGCTAGACAGAAAAAATATGCAGCCGAGAATCCTTTATCCAGCAAGCCTGTCATTTAGAATAGAAGGAGAGATAAAGGTCTTCCCAAACAAACAAAAACTGAAGGAATTTGTCACCACTAAACCAGCCCTACAAGAGATCCTAAGGGGGACCCTGTGAGACAAAGTACCAGAGACATCACTATAAGCATAAAACATACAGACATCACAATGACTCTAAACCCATATCTTTCTATAATAACACTGAATGTAAATGGATTAAATGCGCCAACCAAAAGACATACGGTATCAGAATGGATAAAAAAACAAGACCCATCTATTTGCTGTCTACAAGAGACTCATTTTAGACCTGAGGACACCTTTAGATTGAGAGTGAGGGGATGGAGAACTATTTATCATGCTACTGGAAGCCAAAAGAAAGCTGGAGTAGCCATACTTATATCAGACAAACTAGACTTTAAATTAAAGGCTGTAACAAGAGATGAAGAAGGACATTATATAATAGTGACAGGGTCTATCCATCAGGAAGAGCTAACAATTATAAATGTCTATGCGCCGAATACCGGAGCGCCCAAATATATAAAACAATTACTCATAAACATAAGCAACCTTATTGAGAAGAATGTGGTAATTGCAGGGGACTTTAACACCCCACTTACAGAAATGGATAGATCATCCAGACACACGGTCAATAAAGAAACAAGGGCCCTGAATGCGACATTGGATCAGATGGACTTGACAGATATATTTAGAACTCTGCATCCCAAAGCAACAGAATATACTTTCTTCTCGAGTGCACATGGAACATTCTCCAAGATAGATCATATACTGGGTCACAAAACAGCCCTTCATAAGTTTACAAGAATTGAAATCATACCATGCATACTTTCAGACCACAATGCTATGAAGCTTGAAATCAACCACAGAAAAAAGTCTGGAAAACCTCCAAAAGCATGGAGGTTAAAGAACACCCTACTAACGAATGAGTGGGTCAACCAGGCAATTAGAGAAGAAATTAAAAAATATATGGAAACAAACGAAAATGAAAATACAACAATCCAAACGCTTTGGGACGCAGCGAAGGCAGTCCTGAGAGGAAAATACATTGCAATCCAGGCCTATCTCAAGAAACAAGAAAAATCCCAAATACAAAATCTAACAGCACACCTAAAGGAAATAGAAGCAGAACAGCAAAGGCAGCCTAAACCCAGCAGAAGAAGAGAAATAATAAAGATCAGAGCAGAAATAAACAATATAGAATCTAAAAAAACTGTAGAGCAGATCAACGAAACCAAGAGTTGGTTTTTTGAAAAAATAAACAAAATTGACAAACCTCTAGCCAGGCTTCTCAAAAAGAAACGGGAGATGACCCAAATAGATAAAATCATGAATGAAAATGGAATTATTACAACCAATCCCTCAAAGATACAAACAATTATCAGGGAATACTATGAAAAATTATATGCCAACAAATTGGACAACCTGGAAGAAATGGACAAATTCCTGAACACCCACACTCTTCCAAAACTCAATCAGGAGGAAATAGAAAGCTTGAACAGACCCATAACCAGAGAAGAAATTGAATCGGTTATCAAAAATCTCCCAACAAATAAGAGTCCAGGACCAGATGGCTTCCCAGGGGAGTTCTACCAGATGTTTAAAGCAGAGATAATACCTATCCTTCTCAAGCTATTCCAAGAAATAGAAAGGGAAGGAAAACTTCCAGACTCATTCTATGAAGCCAGTATTACTTTGATTCCTAAACCAGACAGAGACCCAGTAAAAAAAGAGAACTACAGGCCAATATCCCTGATGAATATGGATGCCAAAATTCTCAATAAGATACTAGCAAATCGAATTCAACGGCATATAAA
>NW_024419409.1:0-2659 GCF_014898765.1 Herpailurus yagouaroundi
TTTTTTGGAAGGTCATGAAGGTGTGGATCAAGGCAAGAGTGGATGAAAATTAAATAGAACCAATAAGAAAATATAAAAGTACATTTACCCTTAGTACGGATAACCAATAATTCATGAAATGTTGTTTATTTCATTTTTTTTATATGTATGTGTATGTGTATGTGTATGTGTATGTGTATGTGTATGTGTATGTGTATGCTTATACTGGGCTGTGGCGAAATATGTATTCCTTACAGTAGATTGGGGATAAAATATTTGAAAGACGCTGTGCTAATGCACCTTATCAAGCTGCCTGGTGCCTCTGTAGCTTGGGTTCTTGATAGGGCTTAGGTGCATCCGCTTCATGCGCTTGAATGAAATTTGGAAGATATGATGGCTAATTGCATGTGTCAACTTTACTAGGCCACAGAGGTCCAGATGCTTGGTGCAACTTTTTTCTGGTGTTTTGTGATGGGAAATACTTGAGTCTGTACTGTGAGTAAACAGATTATTTTCCTAATGTAAATGGGCCTTATGTAATCAGTGAGAAGGCCTGAATAGAATAAGGGTGATTCTCCCAGGGATACAAGGGAATTACTCTTGCCTGCCTGAATGTCTTTCAACTGGGACATTGGCCTCTTCCCCAGATTCAGACTGAAAGAGCAGCTCTACCTGAGATTCAAGCCTGCCAGCCATTGGACAAGAACTATGCCATCAGATCTCGTGGGTTTCCAGCTAGCCAACACATCTTGAAGATCTTGGGACTTGTCAGCATCCACATTAATGGGAGCCAATTTATTATAATGAATAAATAAATACATAAATGAATACATAAATAAATAAATAAATAAATAAATAAATAAAATCATTCATAAATATATAAATATATTTATAATCATACATTCATATTTTATGTTAATGTATTTATATAAATATAAATAAATATAAATATATAAATATATTATATATTATATTATATATTATATATATAAATGAGAAACAGAATTTTTCTCTGTTGAATCTTACTAATTCAGAAGGTGAAATGTATTATCTATTGGTTCTACAGCTGTTTTTTTTTTTAAACAGAATGTGGTATTACATTATTCTAAAGAAAAAAAAATAGCCCCCAATGTTCCATACCTTAAAGCTGACAACCAATGAATATGAAGAGAGACCATTTCTATAATCGTGTTGTATTATAGAGACAGATTTTCTGGATCAACCTATTATCATCATGAACCCATATATCATAAACCCATGGAAAGCAGAGTGTTTTCTCTGGCTGGCCATCCCACAATCTGAAAATGAAGACCTCAGTTGTATAACTGCAAGGAACTTAATTGTCA
Organism: Herpailurus yagouaroundi; assembly: GCF_014898765.1. NCBI lineage: Eukaryota > Metazoa > Chordata > Mammalia > Carnivora > Felidae > Herpailurus > Herpailurus yagouaroundi. The sequence goes on from NW_024419409.1 coordinate 1,326, forward strand.
GAAACCCAAATAATCTCAGAAGTGGATTTTTCCAGTTAAGAACCGAACCTACTGACACTTGACTCTTACCTAGTGATACCCTAGGCCCAGAACACCAGTGAGTCTGCCTGGACAGACCAGTGAGTCTGCAGGGGTTATTCCGCCAAGACAATTCTGCAGGGTTGCCCTTGGATTCTGAGAGTGCAGTGTACACACTACTTAACTAACACTTCTCTTGATGGTTTGAACACACAATTCCTCATATCAAATCACTGCTTGGATACAAGGTAATTTCTGCCATATGCTACTGAAATTTGACTATTTTATTTCCACATACCTCCTACTTGTTAAATGCAATGATACCTGTAGCTTATTTCAAACTCAAGTACAACAAAACACCAAACTCTAAAGAACGGACCACTCCTTACCTCTTGAAAATACCTCTTCTTTTGTTTTTGATAACATTTGACTCTCCTGGTTTCTCTAATATATTCCCTCTACTAATTTTCATTCCATTCTCCTGCCTCATTTCCATTCATCAAGAATGCATTGAGCACGTACTAGGTTGTAGGCACTGTATACAAAGAACAGAGGTCTTACCTAGAACTACCAATTGACCTTGTTATCCAGGGATTTGCCACTGTGTAAACAAATAAAGTATACTGAGTTGATAACATCTGTAATAGAGGTGGATAAATGTACCCTGGAATTGCAAAGAAGAAAACACATGATTCACTAGGGCACCCAGGGAGTGCTTTACAAAAATGAGAGTCACTTGAAGTGAGTCTTCTAGAGAGGACATATTTCAAATCAACAGAGTTAGGAAGGGCATTGCAGGCAGGAAAAAAAAAAGAGAAAGAGCAAGACATGGAAGTTTGCAAATTTCACATTTTAAAGGATAGCAAAGTTTCCTTTGGATGGATTTCATGTGGGAATGGGAGATTGGTAAAGAGTGAGGATTAATGTAGAAGGTGACATATGAATTAAATCCTAGAAATAGTTAACAGGAGATAGATATTGTGCCCAAATGACGTTGATGACTACCCATTGTATTCAAATAAACCTGAAGACACTTCTTGGCTTAGTTAGAACGTTGGTCATCATGTGATGAATTTATAGGGTTAATCTAATCTTATATTCCTCTTCTCTACCAACCATTCACTCATTTACTCATTTATTTCTTTCGTCAGAGGGGCATATATGGGGTGCACATCATGAGGAATGTGAAAGTCATTATAAGGACTTTGACTTTTATTTTCGATGAGATGGAAAGTCAGTTGAATAGTCTGACCAAAGTCACATTTGAGTTTTATTTATTTATTTATTTATTTATTTATTTATTTATTTATTTATTT
>NW_024419410.1:0-2619 GCF_014898765.1 Herpailurus yagouaroundi
CTAGAGGAGGTGGGAATGTCCGAGAAGTCATGAGTATTTGGTCACCAAAGTGGGACCATTTAGTAGGAGTTAGGTAGGTAGCAGGAAGATCTGTAAAGCTGCCACATCACTCAGTGATGATGTCTGATGCCAACATGAGAGACCACCATAGTCTTCTAAGAATAATGGCTTTCACTGCCCTTCTTCGTTTTAATCTTCTACCAATTTCTCTCACTGGTAAGTCATCAAACTTTAAACTGGAACTATTCAAACAAGGTGATTCTAGGAAGCCTAAGTATAAGACTTAGCTAAAAGTGGAGACCCACTCTTCACAGTCCCTTATATGACCTTGCCAAGAAGTTCATTTTTTCTTTTGGAGATGTATCAAGGTCTTTAGACCTCTCTTTGTAGAAGCCTTCCAACTTCAGAATCCAATCTTACTGGGAGCTGGGACAAAAACCCTGACAGTGAGAACTCGACCAGGGCTTTGATGATTCTATCAACCATCTACATTAAAAAAAATATATATTTTTTTAATCTTTATTTATTTTGAGTGAGAGACAGAGTGAGCAGGGGAGGGGCAGAGAGAGAGGGAGACACAGAATCCGAAGCAGGTTCCAGGCCCTGAGCTGTCAGCACAGAGCCTGACGTGGGGCTCAAACTCATGAACCGTGAGATCATGACCTAAGCCGAAGTCAGACGCTCAACCGACTGAGCCACCCAGGCACCCCAACCATCTACATTTTTAAACATATCCTTCGGGAATGCAAGTGGTCAGAGGAAAAATGTACTCTCTGTGAGGAATCCTCGGTGAATTCCTGCCCTCAATGAACTTACCCCTCTAATGGAGAAGCATAGTATAGCATCATAAATCAAGGATTCTGAAAACAAGTACAGATCAAGACAGTTCACATTTGAGTGAAGCAAAAAAAAGACATTCTGGAAGTGGTGTGCTGGATTTCATCTGTACCAGTGTTTATAAGAACTAATCGTTAAATGTTTAGGAATTTTGCATGCTGGTTGACATCACCAACCTGAGCTTGGCATTGGTGACAGTATTTATGAAAATTGGGAAATACTATAAATCAGAACATTTTTTCCTCTGAAAATCCTGTTGTTAAATATTTACCAGCAAACCACTGCACACAGAGTGTCCTAATACTCTCTTTCCAGCTCCAAATTCTAGATCGGATTAAGGAACTCTAGTAGTACGTTTCTGATCATATTTAAATTTTATTGTCCTTTGAAGTCAGTAATACTGATCTGATGTTGGAGCAATTAACAATTGTAGTTGATTAACATGAAAAGGTCATTTTATAAAGAAATTAAGATTAAATTCCCTGTGGATAGCAGAGACAGGTTGCACCAAAATAAGGAATTAATTGAAACCATTCAGAAAGATAGCTAGGTAATAGCTAGTTTTTTAAACTATATTTTGTAAATTAAAACATGGTTTCATGTTATGATCCTTGCATTGATTTTGAAATCCTATACATTGTATATGTACAATGCAGGCAATTTCATGTTAAATCGATTTGTCAGTGCTGACGGATCTTTCATAGAATGCTTTTGTCAATACAGAACCTAATTTGAAAATGAATAATTAGTTAATTAACCTTGCATTTTTTAGGCAGCCTGTTTATTTTGTATGATTGAACTCCCTTAGCAGTTTGCTGAAAGGTAGGTAATTTTTCAGTTGGCTATATACAGTTAAAACTAAAATGAAAGAAATACTGAATTTGGGTGAATGCTTTTCCATGTGTTTTAATGGCTTTATTGGAGTATAATTTTTACAAACCATTAGCATTGTAAGTTTACAATGCAATGACATTTAGTAAATTTACAAAAGTGTACAATCATCACAACAATCCAATTATATGGCATTTCTACCATACAAAAAAATGTCTTTGAGTTTGCTTCTCATCAGTCCCTATTCCCAACCCCAGGCAACCATTGATCTGTTTTCTGTATTTCTAAATTTGTCGATTCTGAACATTTAAAATAAATGTTCATAAAATCATACAATATGTGGCTATTTGCATCTGGCTTCTTACATATAGTGTAATGTTTTGGTGATTCATCTATTTACAGCATGTATCAATTTTTTGTTCCCTTTTATTGCTGGGTAGTATTCTATTGAGTGGATCTACCACAATTTATCCATTTGGCAGTTGACAGATATTTGCATTAAGCATTAGTTTTAGCTGATACGGATAATATTGCAATGAAAATAAAGTGTTTATGTGGACATATGTTTTAATTTTACTCGGGTAGATTGCTAGAGAGTAGAATTGTGATGTTTCATAAGTTAACATTTTCAGAAACTAACAAACTTCTCCAAGGTGGCTGTATCATTTTACATTCCCACCAATAATGTAAGAGGAAGATTCCAGTTACTCCATATCCACAGCAACACTTAGTAGTTTTTGTCTTATTGATTATAGTCATTTTAGTGAAATCTCTAACAAAAATGTGCAAGATTTGCGCACTGAGAACTACAAAATACATAGCTGCAAACCACAAATTGTGATATGTTATATTTTCATTTCAACTTAGTTTAAAATACTTTCTAATTTTTTTTCAATTTCTTTTTTGGCTCCTTTAGAAGCTTTTTTTTTTTTTTTTTTTTTTTTTTTTTTT
>NW_024419410.1:2719-7853 GCF_014898765.1 Herpailurus yagouaroundi
TTTTTTTTTTTTTTTTTTTTTTTTTTTTTTTTTTTTTTTTAAGTTTCCATGTATTTGGAGTGTTTTCCAGGTACCTGTTATTGATTTCCAGTTACATTTAATTGTGGTCAGAAAACATACTTAGTATACTTACATGATTATCTTTAAAAAAAAATTATATTGAACCTCGTTTTGTAGTCCAGTGTGTGGTTTCTCCTGGAGAATTTTTCTTGTGCACTGAAAAAGATTCTGCAGTCCTTATTTGCAGTGTCCTATATGTTACAATGAGATTTAATTGGTTGAAAGAATTGTTTGAGTCTTATATATACTTGCTGCATTTTTTTGAGTTGTTCTATTAGTTATTGATACTGAGATATTGGAATCTCTACTACTTTTTTAAAAAAATGTAGGGGCGCCTGGGTGGTGCAGTCGGTTAAGCGTCCGACTTCAGCCAGGTCACGATCTCGCGGTCCGTGAGTTCGAGTCCCGCGTCGGGCTCTGGGCTGATGGCTCAGAGCCTGGAGCTGTTTCCAATTCTGTGTCTCCCTCTCTCTCTGCCCCTCCCCCGTTCATGCTCTATCTCTCTCTGTCCCCAAAATAAATAAACGTTGAAAAAAAAATTAAAAAAAAATGTTTATTTATTTATTTTTGAGAGAGAGAAAGAGAGAGAAAGCAAGCAGGGGAGGGGCAGCGACTGAGGGAGACAGAATCCCAAGCAAGCTGTCAGTGCAGAGCCCAATGTGGGGCTCAAACTCAACGTACTGTGAAATCATGACCTGAACCAAAACCAAGAGTTGTCCGCTTAACTGACTGAGCCACTCAGCTGCCCCTCTAACTTTTGAAATGTCTATTTCTTTTCTTCTTCAAAAATTTTCATGTTTATTTATTTATTTTTAGAGTGAGAGAGAGGGCATGTGCATGAGCTGGGGAGGGGCAGAGAGAGAGAGAGAGAGAGAGAGAGAGAGAGAGAGAGACAGAGGGAGGGAGAGGGAGAGAGAGAATCCCAAACAGGCTCTGTACTGTTAGCACAGAGCCCAATGTGGGGCTCAATCCCATGAACCATAAGATCATGACCTGAGCTAAAATCAAGAGTCAGAAGCTTTAACTGAGTGAACTATTCAGGTGCCCCTGAAATGTCCATTTCTGTTTCAGTTCTGTTAGTATCTGCTTTATTTAGATAGAATTTCTGTTGTTAGGCATACATTCATTTATATGTATGTATCTTGCTGTCCTATTGACCCTTTTCTCATCATGAAGTACCCCTCAGTGTTTCATTTTGAAATATGTTTTATCTGATAATCATGTAGCTACTCCAGCTCTCTTATGGTTGCTGCTTGCATGATGTCATTTTTTTCAACCTTTTACTTTCCACCTGTTTGTATCTTTGAATTGAATGTGTGTCACTTACAGACAACATATGTTGGATCTTACTCTTAATCCAGTTTTCCAGTCTCTGCCTTTTGAGTAGGGTGTTTAATCTATTCAGACTTAATGTTATTATTGATTTGATTGGATTTCTGTCTGCCATTTTGTTATTTGTTTTGTATTGATCTGTTGTTGTTCTAGTCTTTCTTTTATGTATTCTTCGTGTTAGGCAAATATTTTTAAATTTTTTACTAATTACTCTTGATTTTTTTACTATATTATTTTGACTCACCTGCTTACTGATTGCTCTAGGGACTGTGGTGTGCATCATTACTTATCAAAATCTAATTCAGAATAATACTAAGTTAATTCAGATAAAAAGTGGACACTTAGTTCCAAGATATATGCCTCCCCCCACCTTTCAGCTATTGTTGTGAAATGTAGAATATCATCAATATGTATTAAAAACCCAATAATATAGCTCCACATTTATTACATCTCTTATGTTTTAAAGAAGTTAAGAGAAATAAGAAAAATCTATTTGTAGAGGCCTTCATTACAACCAACATATTTAAGATTCTAGTATCTTCATTTCTTCCTGTATAAGTTACCGTCTCATGTCACTTCCATCATCTGTAAGGATTTACTTTAGTATTTCTCGTAAACCAGGTTTGCTAGCAACAAATTATCTTAGTGTGCTTATTTGGGAATATCTTTATTTTGCGTTCACTTTTGAGAGTAGTTTTGCTATATAGAATTCTTGTTTGACAGTTTTTCCCTGTTTAGCACTTAAAAAAATAATCATTTTATTGATATACATATACCATAAAGTGCATCATCTTCAATTCAGTGGTTTTTAGTATATTCATAAATTTGTGACTTAATCACCACTATCTAATTAAAGAAAGTTTTAAGCACCTGAAAAGAAGTTCCATACTCGTCAGCAGTCGCTGCCCCTTATCCCCTTCCCCCCTCTCAGGCAACCATTATTCTACTTTCTATATTTGTAGATTTGCCTATTCTGGATAGTTCATGTAAATGCAACAATACAATGTATGGCCTTTTGTGACTGCATTCTTTCCCTTGCTATGTTTTCAAGTTTTATCCATTTCATGGCATATATAAGAATTTTATTCCTTTTTATAGCTGAATAATAGTCTGTTTGAGTAGAAGACATTTTGTTTATCCATTTATCTGTTGAGGGAAATTTTGGTTGTTTCTCGATTTTGCATAGTATGGACAATGCTGCTCTGAATATTCATGTAAAAGTTTTTGTGTGGACGTATGTTTTCATTTTTCCCGGGTATCTACCTAGGACTGGAATTGCTGTGTCTAACGGAAACTGTATGCTTAGCTTTTTGAGGAACTACAGACTACATTCCAGAAGTGTGCCTCTCTCTCAGCACTTTGAATATATCATTCCACTGTCTTTGACCTCCATTATTTCTGATAGGAAGTCAGTTTTCAGTTGGTTTTTTCTTTATGTTTCCAAGACTTTTTCTTTGTTTTTGACTTTACAAAGTTTGACTATGATGTGTCTAGGAGTGAATTTCTTGGTGTTTCTCCTACTTGGGTTTCAGGGACTTTCTTGGACGTATGTATTCAAGATGTAATGTTTTTTTTATAATATTTGGAAAGTTTTCTGCCATTATTTCTTCAAAAAATTTTTTTGTGTCCTATATCCTCTACTCTGGAACTCCCATTAAATGTATGTTGATACACTTGTTATTGTCCCATACATCTGACCACTGACTTCATTTTTTTTTTCAGTCTTTCTCTCTGTTCCTCTGATCAACTATTTCTGTGATCCAGCTTCAAGCCTACTGATTGATTTTCCATTTCAGATTTACTGTTGAGCTCAGTTATTGTAATTTTTGACTTTTGAATTTTCATTTGGTTCTTTTTGCGTAGTTTGTATTTCTTTTTTAAGATTACCACGATGAGATGAATTATTGTCATCATGTTTTCTTTTATTTAAACATAATTTTCTTTAACTTTTAAATATATTTGTAATATCTGCTTTGATATCTTTGTTACATGGAAGATCTGGAACCACTTGGAGTTAATTTCTGTTCAGTGCTTTTCCCCCTCAGTATCGGTAACCCTCTCCTGTTTCTTTGCTTCACTCATAATTTTTGTTAAAACCTGGAAATCTTACGGGATAGAAGGAACATACTTAAAGATCATAAAAGCCATTTATGAAAAGCCCACAGCTAACATCATCCTCAACGGGGAAAAACTGAGAGCTTTTTCCCTGAGATCAGGAACACGACAGGGATGCCCACTCTCACCGCTGTTGTTTAACATAGTGCTGGAAGTTCTAGCATCAGCAATCAGACAACAAAAGGAAATCAAAGGCATCAAAATTGGCAAAGATGAAGTCAAGCTTTCGCTTTTTGCAGATGACATGATATTATACATGGAAAATCCGACAGACTCCACCAAAAGTCTGCTAGAACTGATACATGAATTCAGCAAAGTTGCAGGATACAAAATCAATGTACAGAAATCAGTTGCATTCTTATACACTAACAATGAAGCAACAGAAAGACAAATAAGGAAACTGATCCCATTCACAATTGCACCAAGAAGCATAAAATACCTAGGAATAAATCTAACCAAAGATGTAAAGGATCTGTATGCTGAAAACTATCGAAAGCTTATGAAGGTAATTGAAGAAGATTTAAAGAAATGGAAAGACATTCCCTGCTCATGGATTGGAAGAATAAATATTGTCAAAATGTCAATACTACCCAAAGCTATCTACACATTCAATGCAATCCCAATCAAAATTGCACCAGCATTCTTCTCGAAACTAGAACAAGCAATCCTAAAATTCATATGGAACCACAAAAGTCCCCGAATAGCCAAAGTAATTTTGAAGAAGAAGACCAAAGCAGGAGGCATCACAATCCCAGACTTTAGCCTCTACTACAAAGCTGTCATCATCAAGACAGCATGGTATTGGCACCAAAACAGACACATAGACCAATGGAATAGAATAGAAACCCCAGAACTAGACCCACAAACGTATGGCCAACTCATCTTTGACAAAGCAGGAAAGAACATCCAATGGAAAAAAGACAGTCTCTTTAACAAATGGTGCTGGGAGAACTGGACAGCAACATGCAGAAGGTTGAAACTAGACCACTTTCTCACACCATTCACAAAAATAAACTCAAAATGGATCAAGGACCTGAATGTGAGACAGGAAACCATCAAAACCCTAGAGGAGAAAGCAGGAAAAGACCTCTCTGACCTCAGCCGTAGCAATCTCTTACTCGACACATCCCCAAAGGCAAGGGAATTAAAAGCAAAAGTGAATTACTGGGACCTTATGAAGATAAAAAGCTTCTGCACAGGAAAGGAAACAACCAACAAAACTAAAAGGCAACCAACGGAATGGGAAAAGATATTTGCAAATGACATATCGGACAAAGGGCTAGTCTCCAAAATCTATAAAGAGCTCACCAAACTCCACACCCGAAAAGCAAATAACCCAGTGAAGAAATGGGCAGAAAACATGAATAGACACTTCTCTAAAGAAGACATCTGGATGGCCAACAGGCACATGAAAAGATGTTCAGCGTCGCTCCTTATCAGGGAAATACAAATCAAAACCACACTCAGATATCACCTCACGCCAGTCAGAGTGGCCAAAATGAACAAATCAGGAGACTGTAGATGCTGGAGAGGATGTGGAGAAACGGGAACCCTCTTGCACTGTTGGTGGGAATGCAAATTGGTGCAGCCGCTCTGGAAAGCAGTGTGGAGGTTCCTCAGAAAATTA
>NW_024419411.1:0-3279 GCF_014898765.1 Herpailurus yagouaroundi
TTGTTAATGTGATGTATCACGTTGATTGATTTGCGAATGTTGAACCAGCCCTGCATCCCAGGAATGAATCCCACTTGATCATGGTGAACAATTCTTTTTATATGCCGTTGAATTCGATTTGCTAGTATCTTATTGAGAATTTTGGCATCCATATTCATCAGGGATATTGGCCTGTAGTTCTCTTTTTTTACTGGGTCTCTGTCTGGTTTAGGAATCAAAGTAATACTGGCTTCATAGAATGAGTCTGGAAGTTTTCCTTCCCTTTCTATTTCTTGGAATAGCTTGAGAAGGATAGGTATTATCTCTGCTTTAAACGTCTGGTAGAACTCCCCTGGGAAGCCATCTGGTCCTGGACTCTTATTTGTTGGGAGATTTTTGATAACCGATTCAATTTCTTCGCTGGTGATGGGTCTGTTCAAGCTTTCTATTTCCTCCTGATTGAGTTTTGGAAGAGTGTGGGTGTTCAGGAATTTGTCCATTTCTTCCAGGTTGTCCAATTTGTTGCCATATAATTTTTCATAGTATTCCCTGATAATTGTTTGTATCTCTGAGGGATTGGTTGTAATCATTCCATTTTCATTCATGATTTTATCTATTTGGGTCATCTCCCGTTTCTTTTTGAGAAGCCTGGCTAGAGGTTTGTCAATTTTGTTTATTTTTTCAAAAAACCAACTCTTGGTTTCGTTGATCTGCTCTACAGTTTTTTTAGATTCTATATTGTTTATTTCTGCTCTGATCTTTATTATTTCTCTTCTTCTGCTGGGTTTAGGCTGCCTTTGCTGTTCTGCTTCTATTTCCTTTAGGTGTGCTGTTAGATTTTGTATTTGGGATTTTTCTTGTTTCTTGAGATAGGCCTGGATTGCAATGTATTTTCCTCTCAGGACTGCCTTCGCTGCGTCCCAAAGCGTTTGGATTGTTGTATTTTCATTTTCGTTTGTTTCCATATATTTTTTAATTTCTTCTCGAATTGCCTGGTTGACCCACTCATTCGTTAGTAGGGTGTTCTTTAACCTCCATGCTTTTGGAGGTTTTCCAGACTTTTTTCTGTGGTTGATTTCAAGCTTCATAGCATTGTGGTCTGAAAGTATGCATGGTATGATTTCAATTCTTGTAAACTTATGAAGGGCTGTTTTGTGACCCAGTATATGATCTATCTTGGAGAATGTTCCATGTGCACTCGAGAAGAAAGTATATTCTGTTGCTTTGGGATGCAGAGTTCTAAATGTATCTGTCAAGTCCATCTGATCCAATGTCTCATTCAGGGCCCTTGTTTCTTTATTGACCGTGTGTCTAGATGATCTATCCATTTCTGTAAGTGGGGTGTTAAAGTCCCCTGCAATTACCACATTCTTATCAATAAGGTTGCTTGTGTTTATGAGTAATTGTTTTATATATTTGGGCGCTCCGGTATTCGGCGCATAGACATTTATAATTGTTAGCTCTTCCTGATGGATAGACCCTGTCACTATTATATAATGTCCTTCTTCATCTCTTGTTACAGCCTTTAATTTAAAGTCTAGTTTGTCTGATAGAAGTATGGCTACTCCAGCTTTCTTTTGGCTTCCAGTAGCATGATAAATAGTTCTCCATCCCCTCACTCTCAATCTAAAGGTGTCCTCAGGTCTAAAATGAGTCTCTTGTAGACAGCAAATAGATGGGTCTTGTTTTTTTATCCATTCTGATACCCTATGTCTTTTGGTTGGCGCATTTAATCCATTTACATTCAGTGTTATTATAGAAAGATATGGGTTTAGAGTCATTGTGATGTCTGTATGTTTTATGCTTGTAGTGATGTCTCTGGTACTTTGTCTCACAGGGTCCCCCTTAGGATCTCTTGTAGGGCTGGTTTAGTGGTGACAAATTCCTTCAGTTTTTGTTTGTTTGGGAAGACCTTTATCTCTCCTTCTATTCTAAATGACAGACTTGCTGGATAAAGGATTCTCGGCTGCATATTTTTTCTGTCTAGCACACTGAAAATCTCGTGCCAACTCTTTCTGGCCTGCCAAGTTTCAAAAGAGAGATCAGTCACGAGTCTTATAGGTCTCCCTTTATATGTGAGGGCACGTTTACCCCTTGCTGCTTTCAGAATTTTCTCTTTATCCTTGTATTTTGCCAGTTTCACTATGATATGTCGTGCAGAAGATCGATTCAAGTTACGTCTGAAGGGAGTTCTCTGTGCCTCTTGGATTTCAATGCCTTTTTCCTTCCCCACTTCAGGGAAGTTCTCAGCTATGATTTCTTCAAGTACCCCTTCAGCACCTTTCCCTCTCTCTTCCTCCTCTGGGATACCAATGATGCGTATATTATTTCTTTTTAGTGTATCACTTAGTTCTCTAATTTTCCCCTCATACTCCTGGATTTTTTTATCTCTCTTTTTCTCAGCTTCCTCTTTTTCCATAACTTTATCTTCTAGTTCACCTATTCTCTCCTCTGCCTCTTCAATCCGAGCTGTGGTGGTTTCCATTTTGTTATGCATTTCATTTAAAGCGTTTTTCAGCTCCTCGTGACTGTTCCTTAGTCCCTTGATCTCTGTAGCAAGAGATTCTCTGCTGTCAGCTATACTGTTTTCAAGCCCAGCGATTAATTTTATGACTATTATTCTAAATTCACTTTCTGTTATATTATTTAAATCCTTTTTGATCAGCTCATTAGCTGTTGTTATTTCCTGGAGATTCTTCTGAGGGGAATTCTTCCACTTGGTCATTTTGGATAGTCCCTGGCGTGGTGAGGACCTGCAGGGCACTTCCCCTGTGCTGTGGTGTATAACTGGAGTTGGTGGGCGGAGCCGCAGTCAGACCTGATGTCTGCCCCCAGCCCACCGCTGGGGCCACAGTCAGACTGGTGCGTGCCTTCTCTTCCCCTCTCCTAGGGGCGGGATTCACTGTGGGGTGGGGTGGCCTGTCTGGGCTACTTGCACACTGCCAGGCTTGTGATGCTGGGGATCTGGCGTCTTAGCTGGGGTGGGTAGGCAAGGTGCACAGGGGCAGGAGGGGCAGGCTTAGCTTGCTTCTCCTTAGGTGATCCACTTCAGGAGGGGCCCTGTGGCAGCAGCAGGGAGTCAGATCCGCTGCCGGAGGTTTGGCTCCGCAGAAGCGCAGAGTTGGGTGTTTGCGCGGAGCGAGCAAGTTCCCTGGCAGGAACTGGTTCTCTTTGGGATTTTGGCTGGGGGATGGGCGGGGAAGATGGCGCTGGCGAGCGCCTTTGTTCCCCACCAAACTGAGCTCTGTCGTCCGGGGGCTCAGCAGCTTTCCTTCCCTTTGTCCTCCAGCCTTCCCGCTT